>NC_041384.1:676281624-676293073 GCF_002162155.2 Triticum dicoccoides | reverse complement strand
ATCCCGGTGCGGGTAGATAGACCAAAGCTGACTGAGCCAGTTCGGTCTTCGCCGCCGCCCGACTGGTTCACCCTTTCAGTGGATGGCTCTTTCTCCTCGGAGGACGGGCCCGACGAAGCGGGTATGATCCTTCGTGACAACAATGGTGGTGTTACTTTTGCTACTTGTCACCTGCTCTTCGTTTGCAACTAGTAATGCGAGAGGGAATGACCTTAATTGGAAATTCAATGCTCTAATCTCCTTATTTTGGTACAACCTGACTCAGTGGGCGCTCTCTCTTCGCCGTTAAATTCTTTCCTCGTCAAATCGTCTTATGGTCTCTTGTTAGAGGAGATTACGTTGCTTATGTTGCAGCGAGGGCCACCAGTTATTCTATACTATATCTTGTATCAGCAGACTGTAATCCTATTATTTTGGAATAAATCTCTTTTGCCAAATAAGATACCGCATTAACATTTCTCAAAAAGATGCACCGCAAAGATTTGGCATGTGGGGCCGGCCAGCTCTCGCAGCTTCCCCACCTCCCCGTCGCCGCAGCCCGCACGTCGGCTGACGCTTCCCGTTCCGTCCGCCATCATTTTTCCGTTCCTCGGGACGACGCGGTGAGGTGCCCCGCAACAGTTCTCCGCCGGAAAGCCCCGCAGCCACACAGAAACGCCTCCTCCGCCGCCGCGTGGGCCAACCTGTCAGGGAACGGATAACGCCCAATCAACCAGACGATGCGGCCATGACTCGGCCGAGGACGCGTGCAGCTTTTCTTTTCTCTTCTTTACCCTATCCGGAGCGCCCATCATCGCCGCGACCCAACGGAATGCCCAAAACGGCATTCGCTCTCGTCCCACTCGCTGACGGCGGGCCGGGGCACGTCCTGGTCCCGCATGTCTGCGTCCAAACAGGCCGCGGGGCCGCAGTTTGTTGGTTCGTTAGGTGCCGTGCGTGGACTGTGATGCTGACCGGGCCCCAACTGGATACCGGAGGAGCGGGGCCCGCGCGAACGACTGGGACGTGGGGCATATATACGCCCTTTTTCCGCCGGCGATTCCCATTCCTTTTCCTCTCGTCTCCAGCTCCTCCTTCCTTCCTCGCGCGCTCTCCTCCTCTCCTCGTGCGCTCGTGTTCACCAAGATCAGCCAAACGGCCACGCGAGAGCTCGCCATGGAGCAGGCCGGCGGCAAGGGCGACGACGACTCGCGGCTGATGCGCGACCTCTGCACGCTGCTCGTCACCATCATCGCCCCCGTCGCGGCGGCGTCCTCGACGGATCCGCCCCCGAGGCCCGTGGCGCGGCGCCCGCGGGGCAGCATGTCGCCGGCGGGCGCGGCGTCGATGCTGCTGGGCGCGTCGATGGCGCTGATGCTGTGCGGGTCCGTGACGTTCGCCATCGGCTTCCTCCTCATGCCGTGGGTCGCCGGCGTCGCGCTGCTCTTCGGATTCGCCGGCGTCATCTCCACCCTCTCCTCCGGCCTCCTCCCCTCGTCCTCCTCCTCCTCCAAGGAGCAACGGTTGCGGACGCCGACGCAAGGGCGTGTCCGCGTCTCTGCTCCTCCGATGAGCTCTGTTCCGGATAAGCTCGTGGCATGGCGTTGAGCTGTTCTTGAAATTTAGTAGTTCATTAATTAATTAGGGCGGGGTTAGGATGGTAATTCCTGTGTAAAAAAGCTTCCCTTTTGCTGTTGTTGTACGTTTCCAGTCGCAAGAGATGCTGATGATTTAGTACTACCGGCACAAGCAACATTTGTTATATGTGTTGATTGTTTCGTATCGAGAATTCTGTGCACGGATGGCAACGTGCTTCGCTCCTCTGCTTCGTCAGACCAGAAAACTGAGACGTCTCTCCGGTGCACGTATATATCTCTGTCTGCGTCGATCTCGTAATTTCTGCAGTGTGTACTACTTTGCCACGGCAACTATGTGTGTTTTGTCGTGGTGAGACGTGAGAGAGGTGTGCAAGTACAAGCATGGCTTGAGATGCACCGGTCGTCGGGGCTAACTGAAGCCTGAAGGCCATGTGAATGTTGGGTGTGCGCTTTACCTGATCGGGTTGGGCGATTACGTGTTAAAGTGCTTGGAAGCAACGAGCAGCTCAACTCTTGTGGTTGTTGTCAATGATTAGGGGGGATTTCACTTTCACGCCCGAGCTCTCTCCGTTGCTGTAGCACCAATCAGTGTCTACGTTCGGGACCTGTTTCAGCTGCCATTCCGTGCTCCTGAACTGTCTTGTTCATCATCGAAGTTTCAGCACGCCTGACTCACGGACCCGCAGGCAGCGACTCCCACAGCAACCATGCTGCCCAGCGGCCCGCACGGCCCAAACGACCCAACCCACGCGTCAGTGGGACGGAGTGGGCCAACTAAAGCCACGCCACGACACTACTTCAGGCGACTCACATGGAAGGAGGAGCATCCAGTGGATCAGACGGCAACGGCGGCATCAGCTACCCCTACCCTAATTCCGCACTCGCATGAACCCTAGTTCTTTCATTCATGTAATTCTCTTGTACTCGAATCAAACCAAAGATTGAGATAGTTGTTGTAATAGAGATTCTCGGTTTATGCCTAACACCAGGTATCAGAGACCAGTCCACCTCCCTTCCACCGCAACACACTGGCCCAAATCATCGAGACACGGCGTGTGCGGCAGGCGCGATCGCAGCTAGCCGCCATGGACCCATCGATCAAAGCCTTCTTCGAGCGCCTCGACACCATCATGAAGGCCCAGTCCAAGGCAATCACGGTGATCCAAGAATCTACGACCAAAATCGACGAGCTCATCGCGGGGCAGCCCGATCTGGGTGGTGTGATGGCGGCGCTCCAACTAGTGCAACCGCCACCTACCAAAGAAAGCGAGGAGAATCGGGCGCTTGTATCAAGTATCAAGCCACGCGCCTCCAGCAACGACCGGCACCCACCTCCGGGCTGGGCCTGACTAGTGAGCCACGACACCTTCAACCTTTCACGTGGGCCATTGGTGGTGTTATTCTAGACGCCGATGCCCCCCCCCCCCACGGCAACGGGTTAATACAATTCCGTGGCAGCTTCTCATTCTTCCTTGTCTCCATTCGCACACACGAGCCAGCTCCTCTCTGGCCTGGGTCAAACTCATCCATCCATCTTGTTCCCACAATTTACGGGCGACAATCCTAATCTGTGGAAGACCCTGTGCGAGCAGTATTTTCAGATGTTTGAGATTTTGCCATCATTTTGGGTTCCGATGGCTACTCTGAATTTTTAGGGTTCAGCCTCTGTTTGGTTACAGTGAATTCAAAAATGCCTCGTTGATTTTGATTGAGGTACACTCATATCTATGAAAGAAGAATTTAGATAAATCTAACTATATTATGAAACATATGGATCCAAATTAGCCCCTTACGAGATAGTGCATAAACTAGGGTTTAAGTTTCTGTCACTCTCGCGGCCCATCATCTACTTACTACTCTCCAATGCCTTCCTCTAGGCCCAAGCATGGTGAAGTGTCATGTAGTCAACTTTCACACGACACCACTAGAAGAAGAGCAACATACACATCATCAAAATATTGAACGAACACTAACTTCACATGATTATTTCTAACAAGACTTCTCCCATGTCCTCAAGAGCAAACAAAACTACTCACAAATCATATTCATGTTCATGATCATAGGATAATAATATGTGAACATACGATCTTCCACCAAATAAATCAACTAGCATCAACTACAAGATGTAATCAACATTAGCTATAAGCAAACCATAGGTACCAATCTGAGGTTTTGGGATAAAGATTGGATCCAAGAGATGAACTAGGGTTTGAGATGAGATGGCGTTGGTGAATATGTTGATGGAGATGAGTCCACTCACAATGAGAGGAGCGTTGGTGATGACGAAGGCTTCGTTTTCCCCCTCTCGGAAGGAAGTATGCCCAGCGGAATTGCTTCGCCGGAGAGCAAAAGTGCTCCTGCCCAGGTTCCTCCTTGAGAAGGCGGCTCTTTGTCCCTAAAGTCTTCTTTTTTCTAGGGAAAATGGTTTCATATAGGAGAAAGAGGGCCACCGAGGCCTGCTGGTGGGCCCAAAAGCTCACATGGCTCGCCCCAGGGGGGCCTGCCACCTGAGTTTGTGGCTCACTGGTGGGGACCCTCCTGGTGATTCTTCTTCCAGTATTTTTTATGAATTCCAAAATAAATCTCCATAAATTTTCAAGTCATTTGGAGCTCCCGAGAATAGCTATCTCTACTGTAGCTCTTTTCAGATCCAGAATTCCAGCTGCTGGCAATTTCCCTCTTCATATAAATATTGCATAATAAGAGAGAAAAGGCATTATAATTGCATAATAAATTGAAGTATTGACATAAAACATTATAAATAACAGTAGGAAAACATGATGCAAAATGGAGGTATCACATGACATAAAGCTTTAGGGTTCTCGTTACTCCCTATTGCAATGATCCAGGAAGGAGGGAGATAAGCACCATCACCATTGACCTCCACATCCCACCATCACACAAATAGTAATTCCCTCAAGTCCACATGGGGCCAATATTGAGTGAGCTCTCTTCACTACACTATCAAGAAATCAGTGAAACACATATAAAAAAGATGATTGGATTGCTTATAAACATTTAGTGCTATTCATGCATGGGTTCAGACAAATCCTCAAGAACTAGTATAACTACTCAAACATATGAAGTATAAACATAGAGGGAAGAGGTGTGATACAAGCCGACACGGAGCAAGTTAAGGAGAGGAGCATGGCGGTGACCATGATGATGGATGCGATGCCAAGAATGGAGATGGTACTGGCCCGAAGGACGGTGCGACACGGTGCCAGAGCCTCTTCTTCCTTCCCATGTCTTGGACCTTATTCCTCTCTAGAGTTGGTCTCGGAGCAACAATGGAAATTGAGATTGATCTTGGATGAATAGATGATGTCGTTGGCAACTATAGGGTTGAAGGTGTATATATAAGGGCTCTCCCAAAGCTTCCTCTGGACATGTGGCTTTTCTCCTTTGATCCAAGGGCACTAGATGAGCCAAATCCGCTCCAAAAACATCCCTTATTGGCCAAGGAAGTCATGGGAACAAACGGGGACAAAATCCACAAAGAATCCGGTCCGGAAAGGCAACTTTCGGAGGTGTCGTACCGTGCGCCATCATTTGCTTTGACCTCCTTCAGTATATTGGTCGCCATGTATTCATACGAACTCGGATTTTGACATTCTTGGGTTAATTGGAATCATTTGAACGACGCCGATGCACCTATACTATCACATATTGATTTTGAGCACTTCGAAAAAATGCCATTTTTGACACTCTAGAATGCCGAAATCTGGTGCGCGGCAGTCCTTCGTATTGAACCCATCATTTGCCTTTTTATCTTGCTTCATCCCATGTTGCTCCAAAACACGTGTAGACACAACAAAAAAATTAGAGGAAAGTAGTAAGACTAAATAAAAACACAAACTATGCAATGCTCACAATGAAAAGAGTAAAAACCGAACATCATGCATATGGACATGTACTTGGTTCAATGGGACATGATATATAGAGATACACTACTGCAGGAAGGTCCTAACATGACACATGTATAGGAGACCATTTGACCAAACTGTGTGTGATGCATGAATCGCAACCGGTATCGAAAACCATCACCAATAAAACAAACTGTGTGTGATGGCGAATCCATCAATCACGATTCAGATTAGAGTTGCGTGTGTGAATCTTGGCATACAGTTGATCCATACGAACTGTTTGCGATGAGCCTCACAACAGAAATGGTCATCCATATCAAGGTGTCTGCGATAGATGACATACATGTGTTGGGAAACATGGTAGAAAACAAAAAAATAGCATGCCTACGATCACCCAAGATCATATGAAGATACATAACGAGTTGGGATCACGATCGTTACCGTCACCGAGTTGTAGCGGAAGAAGAATGTGTCGGTGTAGATCATACTTGGAGTCCCTTGAAACATCGATGAACGATCCCTCACACCGCTCACGAATAGTCCCTTGAACTCAAAACCGAAAGCACTACCTCTCTACTTGGTTTCAAGCGTGCAACCTTCACGATCCGACAGCGCTTCGCCGTCCAGAGCTAATCGTTGCCGGAGAATTAGAGGGAGGATATTAGAACCACACATGGCTTCCACTTCTGAGGACAAGAGGATTAGCCTAGCTCTAATTAGTCAACTAGGACCAACTAGAACTAGAACTAGAGGAGGCTCCAGAACTTGTGTATGCAATAGAGCAAAAAACACTAGTGTGTCTATATATATATATATATATGTTGGAGGAGGAGGAGGGGGCAACCACCAAGGAGGGAAAGTCCCTCCTGGGCGCCGGCCAAGGGGGAGGAGTATGACCCCTCCCCTGGGGGGGCTTCTTTATGGGCCTTCATGGCCCATAATTCCTTCCACCACTTGGCCTTTTTAGGCCCGTTGATATTTAAATTAAATATAAAATGTTCTATATATAACATCTCCGAAAACATTTTCCACCTATATATATAATATCGGTAATACCTGGTATTACTCGATATTCACCGAAACCCTTCTGGTGACCCCGAAACGCTTCTGGATCCTCTCGAAACTATTCAGAATATTCATGAAACAATTCCACAAATAAATTCGGATCACTCCCATCCTACTAATACTCAGAAGATCGTGATTACCTTAAGTTTGTGACCCCATAGGTTCGGTAGCTCACAGACATGGACAAAATTGTTCGTTCAATGACCGACAACGTGACCGTGGACGTCCATATTGGTCTCTATGTGTACATGAATGACATTCAAGTGAAACTTTGTTTATCATGTGATGTTACATTTGCTGCACGATACTTCACAAAACCCGGGATTCATCGGTATCCTCCCGAGTCATGACTATTCTCATTATACTGAAATCCTCATTATCGGTTTTGTTCTTCTTTCTCGTTATTGTGTTCCGGCATCCCCGTGATGAAGTCACTTGTGTCTGGCCATACTATGATTGATGACATCACACCGAGAGGGGCCTAACAATATTTCTCCATCGTCGGAGGAGGAAATCCCCCTCTTGAGCTATCCGGTCACTTGTCAAACTCTTTGATGAACCTGTAAGTTGTCTTTATGATCACCGTGTTATGGGTGATGTTTGAGCAACCCCAAATCCCATCATACGTTAAGAAGTGACCATGATACTCTCATGGCATAAGGAGCAAGATCACATGTTAACACTCTGTGTTATTACAATTGAATACAGACGATATTAATCCAATTAACAACAAACTAGTTTGGGTGGATTCAATATGATCATTCTTCCAACGTCATAATCTCAATGTTGTTTTAGGACTATTGTTACACTTCACGATATCCTAAGATCCGGAAAACGTGATCACCAACAACACTTAGGATAGTCCCAGAGGCAAGACTGGGAACCTTCTATTTACCTGTTTATAATTCCACACGTGCATATGAGTTTTCCACTGAATCGCATATTCCAGGATCATATCAGCTATATCATAGAATATAAACTCCTTAACTATGAATATGGAAATATGATAATACAAATATTATTGCCTCTAGGGCATATTTCCAACCGTCTCTCACTTGCACTAGAATCAGTAATCTAGGTTACATAGTCTCTTTAAAACCTATGGCTATCCGTTTTTGCTCATGCTTTTCTCATGGTAGAGTCTTCATCATCGGGTCTGACACATTCAAATTTGTGTGAATCTTGAGAATTTTCACATATCCCTTATCAACATATTGTTAGACAATGTGGTACTTGCGTTCAATGTGTCTGGTATTCATGTGTGATCTTGGTTTCTTTGCTTGAGCAATAGCTCCACTATTATCACAATAGAGAGCCATTGGATTCATCACACTTAGGACAAGACCAATTTCTTCAAGAAACTTTTTGATACATCTCCAACATATCTATGATTTTTTATTATTCCATGCTATTATAGTATCAATCTTGGATGTTTTATATGCTATTTTATATCATTTTTTGTGACTAACCTATTAACACAATGCCTAGTGCCACTTGCTGTTTTTTTTGTCTGTTTTTGGTTTTCCACAAAATCAGTACCAAATGCAGTCCAAACGCTATGAAACTTTTTGACGGTTTTTTCTGGACAAGAGAGACCCTAGAAGCTTCGGGAGGGGACCATATGACAATCGAGGAGATGACAAGGCAACAGGGCGCGCCCCTGGGGGGTTGCGCCCTCTTACCTTGTGGGCCCCATGAGGCTCCATCTGACCTAATTCCACTTCTATAAAATTTCAAATATTAGGAAACCAACAGAGAACCACCTGAAACCATTTTTCCGCCTCCGCAAGTTTTTGTTCTTCCGTGATCCCATCTGGAGGCCTTTTCCGGTACTCTGCCGGAGGGGAAATCAATCACGGAGGGCTTCTACATCATCCTTTATGCCTTTCGATGATGCATGAGCAGTTCACCACAGACCTACGAGTCCATAGCTAGTAGCTAGATGACTTCTTCTCTCTCTTTGATCTTCAATACAATGTTCTCCTCGATGTACTTGGAGTTCTATTCGATGTAATCTTCTTTTGCGGTTTGTTTCTTGGGATCCAATGGATTGTGGGTTTATGATCTGAATATTCATGAGAAGTAATTGAGTCTTTTCTGAACTTTATTATGCATGATTCTTATAGCTTGTATTTCTCTCTGATCTATCCGTTTGGTTTGGCCAACTAGATTTTGATTTATATTTAGTTGGGGCGGTGATTTGTGATGGGTCCAATCTTGCGTCATCATCAATGGCAACCAGTGCCCACCAGTGGATCACGTCTGCAGGCTTTGTCAAGGCGACATGGTATCTCCCATGCTCTTCTCCATCGTCATCGAATCTCTCAACTCCCTGCTGCAGCATGATGTGTCTACCGCCATGCTACATCGGCTGACCACTAGGCACGCTGCCTCGAGCATCTTCCTCCTCGCTGATGACATCGTCATCTTCTATCATCCAGACCCTCTCGAGCTTGCCACAATTCACGAGCTGCTACACGTGTTCAGCAATGCGTCCGGCCCGCGCACTAACTTCTCCAAGTGCTCTGCCACTCCTACCCAGTGCCCCGCCGAGGCTACCGGCGCGATCTCTACAGAGCTCTCCTGCACTGTCTCCAACTTCCCCATCCTCTACCTTGGGTTGCGGCTTTCCATCCGTAAGTTGCATGCGAGTACACTTTTGCCCTTGGTCGTGCAGATGATCAAGAAGCTCGCTACCTGGAAGGCCTCCCTCCTCTAGCACGGTGAGTGTTTGGCCTTGGTGTGCCACGTGATCACCGCCATGCTAGTGCGCATCGTCCTCACTATGGGGTTGAACTCCTCAATCCTCAAGAAGATCACAACAGTGGTGCGCGATTTCCTCTGGCATGTCCGCAAGGACGCTAAGATCAGATGTTGCCTCATCAGTTGGTGGTCGCTTGAGCTCGGAGGCCTTGCTATGCGCGACATCCACCGCACGGGCATCGCCCTTGGCGTCCGCTGGCCGTGGCTATAGGTGTTGGGGAACATAGCATGCAATTTCAAAAAATTTCCTATGCTCACGCAAGATCTATCTAGGAGATACATAGGAACAAGAGGGGGAGAGTGTGTCCACATACCCTCGTAGACCAAAAGCGGAAGCATTTGACAACGCGGTTGATGTAGTCGAACTTCTTCTTTTTCCGACCGATCAAGCACTGAACGTACGACACCTCCGAGTTCTGCACACGTTCAGCTCGATGACGTCCCTCGAACTCTTGATCCAACAAAGTGTCGAGGGAGAGTTCCGTCAGCACGACAGCATGGTGACAGTGATGGCGAAGTAATCCGTGTAGGGCTTCGCCTAAGCACTACGTGAATATGACTGGAGGCGTAAACTGTGGAGGGGGCGCCGCACACGGCTAGGAATCAATCTTGTGTGTTCTAGCGGTGCCCCCCCATGTATATAGGTGGGAGAGGGAGAGGGGCAGCAAGGGGCGCCCCAAGTAGGAGTAATCCTACTTGGGCGCCTCCCACAAGTCAGCCTACCCCTCCCATAAGTGTCGGAGGGGGGAGGAAAGAGGGGGGAGAGAAGGAAATGGGGAGGCCGAATACTCCCCTTTCCTTCTCCCTTCCCCTCCTTCCTTCTCCTCCTATTTTGGCCTATATGGGGGCGCACCAGCCCACTAGGGGCTGGTCTGTCCCTCTCTTGGCCCATAAGGCCCATATCTTTGCCGGGGGTGCCCGGAACTCCTTTCCGCTGACCCGATATGTACCCGATACCCCCGGAACACTTCCAGTGTCCGAATACCATCGTCCTATATATCAATCTTTACCTCTCGACCATTTCGAGACTCCTCTTCATGTACGTGATCTCATCCGGGACTCCGAACAACATTCGGTCACCAAATCACATAACTCATATAATACAAAATCGTCATCGAACGTTAAGCGTGCGGACCCTACGGGTTCGAGAACTATGTAGACATGACCGAGACACCTCTTAGGTCAATAACCAACAGCGGAACCTGGATGCTCATATTTATTCCCACATATTCTATGAAGATCTTTATCGGTCATACTGTAATGACAACATACGTTATTCCCTTTGTCATCGGTATGTTACTTGCCCGAGATTCGATCATGGGTATCTTCATACCTAGTTCAAGCTCGTTACCGGCAAGTCTCTTTACTCGTTCCGTAATGCACCATCCTGTAACAAACTCATTAGTCACATTGCTTTCAAGGCTTATTATGATGTGCATTACCGAGAGGGCCCAGAGATACCTCTCCGATACTCAGAGTGACAAATCCTAATCTCGATCTATGCCAACCCAACAAATACCTTCGGAGATACCTGTAGAGCATCTTTATAATCACCCAGTTACGTTGTGATGTTTGATAGCACACACGATATTCCTCCAGTATCCAGTAGTTGCATAATCTCATAGTCAAAGGAATATGTATATGACATGAAGAAAGCAATAGCAATCACTTCCAAAAAAAGACACATCCGTGACATTTTGGGCTGAACGAATTTTTTTCCTGTCATACATATGACACTTCTATGACGATAATTGTGACAAAAGCCGGTATCATCATAGATGTGGTGGGCTCCTACTTCTATGAAAAAAATCATGACAGAAAATGGGCTTTTCATCCTGGGCGGGCCGGAGACGCAGCTGCATGACATTCTTTGGGCCGTCCATGACGGAAAAACCGTGGTAGAAGCGAGGGGGAGGAAAATTTCGGGGAGTTCCCGGTTACGGTGGGAGGTCGGGGGCCGAGCGATGCACGTTTCTCTCGTACACGTACGCGCGTGTGTGCGAGGCGTTGGCTCTAACTGAACCCGAGCGAGGCGTTGGGCTCTAACTGAACCCCGAGCGATTGCACTGCAGGCTACGTGTTACTGAACTCGAGCGATCGATCGATGGCTGTTAACTGAACCCGATCGAGCGATTCCTTGGCTACTGCTGCTAACTGAAGCCGATCGATGCTGCCTCT
>NC_041384.1:676256711-676281301 GCF_002162155.2 Triticum dicoccoides | reverse complement strand
TGGATGAACAGGACCCCATGGTGTTGCCTCTGGATGAACAGGACCCCGATCGATCGAGCCGGTTGGGGCTGGATGAACAGGACCCCGTGGAGGGCTGCATGAACAGGACCACCCCATGGAGGGCAGGATGAACAATAGACGGTGGAGGGGTGCCCGTGGAGGGGTGGTTGAACAGGACCCCGTGGTGTGGAGGGCTGGATGAACAGTAGACGGTGGAGGGGTGGTTGAACAGTAGCCGATGGAGTAGCGCGCGGTGGAGGCTGGATGAACAGGAGCCCGTGGAGGCTGGAGGAGGTCGACGGTGGATGAACAGTAGCTCGTGGAGGCTGGAGGGGGTCGGCGGTGGAGATGAACAGTATCCCGTGGAGTCCCGTTTTGCGGTACGCCACACCCCTCCCGATGAACAGGACCCCCGTTTCGACCGTAGCGCTCCAACACAAGTCCGTTTCCTCCGTTTTGCGGTACGCCACACCCCTCTCGATCAACAGGACCCCCGTTTCGATCGTAGGAGGTCCGTTTCCTCTGTTTTGTGGTACGCCACACCCCTCCCGATCAACAGGACCCCCGTTTCGACCGTAGGAGGTCGTTTCCTCCGTTGTGCGGTACGCCAGGCCTCGTTTCCATCGCCTCTTCCGTCCAAGCCCTCTCGATGAACACGACCACGCATTCCGTTCCGACCCATGAACACGACGACGACGCTGTTTCTCCGTTCCGACCCAGCCATGTACATGAGCCCTCGCCGTACGTATGCGCGAGTAGGCGTTCGAGACCCCGCCCGTATGTACACATACATGGCCGTATTTTCTTTCTTGCACCCTGGCCGCTGTACGTACGTGTACATGCTACGTGCGCGCCTCTACTACGACACGTGCGCGCCTCTACCACGACACGTGCACGCCTCTACATCGACCAGTATGTACGTACACGTTCGCGACCAGAATGACAACGCTACGTACGCTTCGACCAGGTGGGTCCCGACTGTCAGGCACTTCCTTGCCTGCAAAGATGTAGCTAGTGGGTCCCAGCAGTCAGGGGGCGAATCGTTTTTTTGCCCGGACGCACTTCCTTGGGTGCGAAGATGTAGCTGGTGGGTCCCAGCAGTCGGGGGGGCGGTGGGTCCCAGCAGTCAGGGGGTGAATCATTTTGGTTTTCTTTTTTTTGCCCGGACGCACTTCCTTGCGTGTGAAGATGTAGCTGGTGGGTCCCAGTAGTCAGGGGGGCGAATCATTTTTTTTGCCCGGAGGCACTTCCTTGCGTGCGAAGGTGTAGCTGGTGGGTCCCAGCAGTCAGGGAGAAACGTTTTTTTTGCGAAATATGGTGGCCCGTCCGGCGGGTCCTTGCTGTCATGTGGAGGAATCATTATTTTCCACGTAATAAGGAGGCACTTCCTTGCTGCCGCTGTGGACCCAGCTGTCATCCTCTCCACGTATAGTCCACGTCCGATGGAAGTCGTTCCTTGACCACGTTAACCATGCCGCGCCAAGAGCACCAGGGCGGTGGATGACGGCGAGGCCTAGTAAGGGGACGACGCGGAGCCGGTGAAGACGCGGTAGTGGATGCCCACGCGAAGAGGAGTATGAGGGTTCACTCGTTCGGTTGCGGTGTGAGGCTGCCGTCGTCGCAGGGCATGGCCAGCGGTGGGAATAGTAGGGGGCGGTGAGGCCTCCGCGGCAGCACAGCCGGCCACGGGAGGCAGGAGCAGGCGGCATGACCGGCGCTGCTTTGGGCGGCTGGAGCAAGAAGACCTAAGGTTGAAGAAGCACTACGGCCGTTGGATGGACATCGTAGGGTCACTGCAGCTAGAATCGTTTATATTGACTAAGTTGACAAAGCCCTTGGTACGTCAACTTAGTAGGCCCACAGGTCAGCTTCCGAAATGGTGCGCCCCATATGTTAGGGGGAGGAATCATTTTTTGGGCGGGTGAAGCTAGAATACCCGAGATTGAAGAAGAAGCACGACATCCGTTGGATGGACATCCAACAGCCACTGCTGCTAGAACCGTGTGTTGACTATAAGTTGACAAAGCCTTGCATACGCGTCAACTCTATTTTGTAGGGGACGCGTCAACTTAGTAAGGCCAGAAGTGTGTGGCAGAGAACTTATAGCCCATTTGAGATTTGTAAGAATGTGTAACCCATTTTTGAATTCTAATGGAATTTACTACAGCCCATTTACAGTTTGTTAAAAGTACAACCCATTTCAACCAACCGTTCAAAACAGAATTCAATAAAATTTCCCACATTTTGATGGGATCCGAAATATTTTTATCCCGAAATTTCTAGTCAGATTGAATAAATTTATATTACGTAAAAATCCAACGAAACATTGCGCTCGCAATAATTAATGAAATTAAATTTTTCAATATCCAAAAATAATATTTTATAAAGTAATCACATGTTTGGTGCATTTTTTTATAGTTACTGCCCAGTTTTTATAATTACATCCCATTTATTATTTCTTAAAGCCCATTTTCTTGTTAAGCCTAATGCATCCCTCCTAGGAAAGATTTGCAGCCCAGCGGGGCGGAGAATAACAACTTGACCTTGCCTGGGTATTCCTAAAAAAAGTATAGGTGGGCTAGCCATTTTCAGCTTGAAAAAAATTAATATCTGGGCTGGATATCTGGCCTGGACTAGACGGGCCATAACCCGCCCAGTTAATACATGTAGTGATGTTTTCGTTGTTGTTCAAAGGAGAAAAATTAATATCTGAGTTAAACATCGAAAAACTCTGTAGTGCCCACACCTCAAAAACACGAATACTGCTCGAGCTGCTTGATCCCAGCTGTCGGCCGCTTCTTGTGCAATTCTCTCGTTTATTGACTACTACATAGGTTGATAATAGTGTGGGACCGTGATGTCAGGAAACCAAGGGGAAGCAAAATAAATTACTCCAGCAAGCGCTTCCACCTCTGCCTCGTTGTCTCCCGTGGAAACCCCTTTCCTCCCTTTTTTTGCTCGGGTAAGGACCAATGCATGCAGCACGTCCATGCGGTTATTAGGCAAGAAATAAAAGCGTTTTGCATGCTATGAATTACGATGGCCTGCATGGGTAGCTAATAAGGCATCCTCTTAACTGTTGTGATTAAATGTTATGTTTAGAAGAGAGAAATATTCTTCTTTTCCACCAATCTGCTTGCACCTAGGTCGTGATGCACCTTCTAATACGACTTATTCACCTATACGGAGCGAGTATAGTTATATATATATATATATATATATATATATATATATATATATAATGAGGCACTTGCGTACGTGAGGCTATGGACCTGGTGGGTCCCCATTGTCATCCTCTCCAAGTAAAGTCATCTACTCGCCCGTGCACGCTTTCTGCCCGAAATAGTCAGCGCCGCCCGCCCTGCTTCCCAGTGCAGGCGATTGCTCCGCCTTCAAACGACACAAGTGTCGTTTGTCCGTCCATCTTATGCGCACATTAATGATACGTAGTTGCCGAGGCGGCTACTCCGGCGCCACACGTCCGTCCCTCTGCCCGCCCACCTTTGCTATGTAAACTGCTGCGCCGGCCATAGCCGCAGTCATCCGCATTTGTTCCCTTTCTCCTGTCCACATCACTACTGCCCACCATGGCTTCCTCGTGCTCCAGCGCTCTTCGGGATGGGCGGACGACGGACCACAAGGAGATGGCAGCCATTACTGCCGACCGGTTGGCCGGCAGGCTACCAGAGGACGACGACGTCCCAATGGAGAACATGGTAGTCGACGATCCGGCGCCAACCCCCTCCTCCGCGCCATCCTCGCCGGTGCATTGCACCATGACCATCGGCGAGGCCCGTGCCCAATATATGGACAGTGTGAGGCAGATGCGTCAGGAGCAGTTCCGGGAGGCGCAGGCCGACGCCGCCTACAACCACCATCTCCTCCAGGAGCACCTGCAGGCGGAGGAGCAGATCACCGTGGAGCGGGCGGAGTAGGAGGCACTGCTCGACTCGTACCGCTCCGCCCGGAAGGGGCACTTCGAGCACTGGCAGTACCGCATGCGGGTGGCGGAGGCTGCGACCGCCTACAAAGAGGCTAGCAAAGAGGGCAATGAAGCGGGCGAGGCGCTGTGTGGCGAGACCGAGGACGAGGCAGAGGACAATGCCGGCTCCGACGAGTCCCCGCTCCACTGGCGTCGACGAGGCCCTGCTCCGCCGAGGCCCCGCGGCTCCAACAACGAGGCAGAGGACACCGCCGGTTCCGCTGAGGCCCCGCCCCGCCAACAACAAGGCAGAGGACATCGCCGGCTCAGCCGAGGCCCCACCCTGCCGGCAACGCGGGGGAGGATTTCCACCGCTCTGCTGAGGTGCCGCCCGCCGGCAACGAGACAGAGGACATCATCGGCTCCGCCGAGGCCCCGCCCCGCTGCCAACGAGGCCGCGCCACACAGAAAACGAGGAAGAGTAGAACACGGTAGGTCGCCGCCGCTCGGGTCCAAGTAAGGCCACCGCTGCTACCCTCCTGTTGAAGCCAAGCTAGGCGAGTTGACCATTGACGGCCGGTTAGCCTCTTGGCGGTGACGTGGAGTCGGGGAGTTCTGCTGGAGAATAACGCTGCTTCTACTTAACTGCTGGTGCAATTGGCTGACTGACACGTGGGCCCAATAGGCCACATGTCAGTTACGCAACTGCACCTGCAGTTAAGTCACTGAAGCTTCTGTTTGGCTCAGCGGGACACAAGTGGTAGCTTCGGTTAATTAATTATACCTCATTCGTCACCAAGCTTCCTCCTTTGTGGATCTCATTGGCACTCTTGATGTGGAAGAAAAGGCGAGAGCAAAGGACACACATGCTTGAGGAATTGAGGGAGGATCTAGTGCCAATATGGTACAGAAGAACTTCCAGCCCCACAAGTTCAAGAACAAGGGCAAGTTTGATGGTAAAGCAAAGTTTGATGGGAAGAACAAGGCTGTGCAACACACGAACTTCAAGAAGAAGAATGACAAGAAGCAAGGTGTTTGTCATGTGGTGATCCTGATCATTGGGCTCCTAGTTGCCCTAATCGCTATGACAAGCTAGGCTGGTTAATTAATTATACATCCAGCGCACCCCTTTATAGTTGAAATGTAATGAAATCCGGCATGTTTATATGAAATTCGACAGTGTATGAATGAATTTATTTCGATTAGTTCGAATTCCTGTATCACTGGCATTGGATGAACATGCAAAACAATACGTACTAGCATTATTCCCAGGGTGATCACCTCGTTTGCAGCAGTTTCACATGTACTTTGTCTGGTCCTTTCTAGTCTGCATACAAGTTTTGTCTGCAGTCAAAGTATCTCTACTCTGATCAATCTTATACAAAAAAGTATGCACTTACACAATGTGCGAAGTAAAAAGGAACAGAAGGAGTACAAAGAGTTTGAGCAGCTTTTTAGTGTTTCTGTACATTGCAATCAAACACACAGGCTTGGCAATCCATAGAGAACATTCAAAACAATCGATGATTATGCATCTCAGCGACTCACATGTCAGAGGTAATATTTACTTCACAACTAAAGAATAAATAAAAAATTGATCGACATTGCTGACAGCAAAGGGCATCCCATTCGAAAATATCAAACGCATGTCTTGCTAAAATCAATGAGCAAAATTTGACAAGGATGTCCCATTCCAAAATATCAAATGTCTGTGATTGTGGAATGGACATGGTTTGCCATCAGTTCGGACATTGACATGGCACCTCGTGCTAAATAAACCAGCTGTTCTTTTTGTGCAGTTCCATCAAAATCAACCAAATTCGCGCGTAGCTTGTATGATTTCGCCCTTATATGTTGCAACGCCTTGAACTTATCGGCACCTCCTTTCTTGTGGTGGAAATGAATGATTTGATGTATTCATGAACATTTTGTGCAGTTCCCATTGAAATCATGCTGAGCACCCCTGTTTGCACAAATATAAAAAAATGATTAGTATAGAGAAAACTGTACTATGAATTGACAGTTTCAATAGGCACATACATGGTCCATGTAGAGCACACTTTTAGAAAAATGGAACTCACCAGAAAGAATCCTAGAACAACAACAAAAAAATGGAGATTTTGTTAGTCCTTCTGAGCTGAAGTTAGTTTGGTCTTGTGGGGAGTAATGTAACCATCCTTCAACTGCTCCTTCTGATGATAAGATAGACAGGGCTTCTTCATCCTGACATAATCAGAACTAGTCACTTCACGTACTTCATATTCTTCTTCAGAGGAAGATGACCCTGTTGTGCAACGACAAGAGGACTACTAAATGCTAGCATCACTGTTTGCTCGAAAAAAGGAAAGGAATATTTAAAACAGCACAGATGAAGCACTTCTCAAGGACAATACCACTTTTTCATGACGGTATCTAAACAGTAGCACAACACCAATAGAGATGACAAAGCTCAATCATATGGATGAAATCAGTGGGCGAATACCAACCTTTGTCAGGAGGCTTATTGTGTAGAGCATACAGATGAAGCATCTACGGTGGTGGCCAAGCTTACTATATACTCCTCGATTAGTTTAATGTTCCCAACATCTTCTTGTGCAGTTCCACTAAAATATATGGTATCTTCAAAGAAGATCCCTATGCACAAGTAGAGATAATACATATTACATTAAGAGTGGCATCAAATCAGTGGCAAAACAATTGCTCGTTCCAGCTATAGCAATAAATTAAGATGCAAAACTATATCATTACTTGTGCCATCACAGTTCCAGTGCTTCATTATAGCACCGGGAGTTGATTTTTGTTTTTCTTCCCCTTGTTCTTCCCCTTCATCACTTGGTTCAATAACAAACAAGCTTCGCCTTCAATGTAAGATTTGGCATGTCAATTAGGGAGCACAAGTATAGTACTAAACTTAATTTTCTGATGAAAGTGGCAAAATACAGGCCAGCCGTTGTGAAATATCCTTATCTTACCTCAATGGGATATTACGGTGCACATACAGATTGGAAGTCTTGTCTCCATTTGTGCAGTTCACTAAAATCAAGCAACATTATCGTACAATTAGCACAACATATGAATGCACACTGCAGAATCATGTGAAAGAAGGCTAGTACTGACCTCTCATGATGCGGAATTCAAACAATTCACAAGAAGAAGATCTGAACCAAATTCGCCTTAATGGATAGGAAGTAAGATCTCCTCTTGTGTAGTTCCACTAAGATCAAGCAATCAAGCACCGTTTTCGATGTGACATTTTGGTTGAACTGCACAAAACACTCTTAAAACAAAAGTGTTTTGTGCAGTGCAACAAAAGGTCACAATGGCAATGAGATGAAGCAGATAACCCTGTTTACACAGAGGTGCAAAGGAAACAATTAGTGGTCAATAACGATGGATGACACAGAAGCCAACAAAAAGAAGCATCTACCTTATATAAATGGGAAAGAAAGCAAGACAGTAGCATTGCTCAAATGGTGGCATTGATTAATATTAACATAGAGATTATATTAACAATAAAATTCGTTAAACATGTAATTTGCTTTTAACTGTGGCATTGCATCAATTTTGCAGCGGCATTATTAGAGGGTGTTTGTTTACAGGGACATTTTGGTGTAGGGACTAAAAAAAACTCCGTGTCAGTCCGTGTTGGTCCCAGTTTTGTAATCAGATGCCTTTCCCTATGTGAGCGCAACAAATCTAGTCCTTCTCAAACTCTACAGCCTTGTCCCTTCCTTTCCTTTTTGAACTAGTACTTTCGCCCTTTCCTTTCCTGTTTGAACCACGTCCTAGATTTATGCGATACAACTTTCCCCACTACTTTCCCTCATTTCTTTCCTCTTTGAACCACGTCCTAGATTAATGCTATACAACTTTCCCCCTTCATTTCCTCTTTGAACCACGTCCGAGATTCATGCTATATACAACTTTTCCCACTCCTTTCCTCTTTGAACCGCGTCCTAGATTCATGGTATACATGCAGCTAGAGCAATGCATGTGGAGTAAGTAAATTATACCTTAAGGTTCTTGGGGCGTGGTTCGGCGGGCGATGGGACGACAGCGAAGAAGAAGGGGTCGGAGGCCCTCCCGCGCTGCCGCTGGGTGGAAAGTGAACAGCTGCGCCGGTAGTCCCTCGCCGTTGGAGACAGCGTTAAGCCTCCTTCCCTTCCCAGCGGACGGATCCTACCGGCTCTTTGAGCAGCAGTGAGGGGAGAGAGAGCCAACGAAGTCTTGTTTAGATCTGGAGAGGGCGAGAGAGTGTGAAGAGAGCAACTACAAGCACTGAGGCTCCAGCGGGAGAGGGCGAGAGAGTGTGAAGAGAGCAACTACAAGCGCTGAGGCTCCAGCGTGTATATATATACTGGAGAGAGAGTGTGAAGCGTGCAAACCCTAGAAAACATTTTGACCAGTCAAAGAATCCTCCTGGCACAAATTATGCTCGAGTGTAGTTATCGAACCCGAGACCTCAAGTTTGATGAGCGAACAGGCTAACCAGCTACACAACCCTCCCGTTATGTTCAACGAGAGGGAAATAACCTTTTATACATTCCTGAATCCTTATTATAACATGCACACAAATTTTGGGCACTTGTATTCGACTTAAGTCAGTGTGCCACCGTATCTCGTATACTTACTACTCCCTCCGTCTAGGTGTAATAAGTCACGTTAGAAGGTGCAACAGGACGAAGGTGCGTGCGTGTGCGTGCGTGTGTGTGTGTGTGCGTGTGTGTTTAACACCACGTGTGTGTTAGAGAGAGCGACAGATCGACCTACTCCCATAGAGAGATGTTGTGTAGTCTATGGTTTTAGCCGCGAGAGTCGGTGCATCCTCTCATTTCCGGGCGTGTCCGGTACGGACATGCGGACAGCTGCCACAGCCGCTCCTGACCAGCCTAGCCCACCCAAAGCCCCTCCATCGCCCGCGCGCGCTTCCCGCCTGAAACGGTTAGCGCCACTCCAAAGAATCGGCGCCGCATTCATGCCCGGGCAGAGCGGATGCGACCTCTCACTGGCGCAAGAGTGATGGTTGCTTCGTCCGTCCAACTTACTGTTGGGTCTATGTGATTTGACGGCTCATTGGTCTTTATTACTAAGGTCGTAGGACCGCTGGATGTCCCACGCTTTCGGCGAAAGGAGGTATACCTACTAGATTACAATTTTCTCCATTCTTACAGCGGAGGCGTGCAAGAGCAGTGAAAACACGCAGGCTCAGTGATCCGCATGTGGTTCATGGTGAAATCTCTACAAATACTTATATTTAGGAACAGAGGAAGTACTAGTATAGTACGTACTGTAATTTATCAGCGAGATAAATTTGTACAATGCTATGAAGCTTCCAGCTTCTGTTAGATGTATCTTGCGTCCAAGGTTGCCCGTTGCAACATTTCATCAAATACAAAGGAGACTAACATGCATGCTATTGCATCTCAATGATTGACAGATCATAGCAAATATGTACTCCCTCCGTTCCAAAATAAGTTTCTCAACTTTGTGCAAACTTTGGTACAAAGTTGTACTACTACTAAAGTTGACACTTATTTTGGAACAGAGGCAACTAAAGAAAAAAACGATCCATGGAGTCCCTAGCCCTTGAACCGTGAACCCTGACCAGGCTTCAATTTGCTGGCAACGTTCGAGCTTCCTAACAAATGAAGTTTGCAACCTTTTGACCATCGGATCATTTTGTGCAGTTTCACCAAAATCGAGATGAGCATCCCTGTGGCAAAGAAATTGAACAAGCGTGATTAGAATGAGATTACTGGGACTAGTTGATGAGACATAAACTCATCACAAATACAGTACGTAGAAGCCAGTAGAGGTATGTGCAGGGCAAAGAAGTAGAGAAATATCCACAGGGAGTGATGTGGGCAGCTGGAGCAGTGGTGCAAGCCGGCTGTAAAGGGAGTTGTACCTGAGGGACATAGCTCAACCTTGAGGAGGGCGGCGGGAGGCGGCAACTGCCCACGTCGCGGCAGTGAGCAAGGGACGAAGGCAACCTCACCGGCTTTGTGAGAGAGAACGGTGGGGACCCCTGATCGGGACGTGCCGACAGTGGTTTTTCGCCGTCGGCGACGGCCACCGCATCTACACTAAGCATCCACCCCTTCCCCAAGCGGACGTGATCCACCGAGATGTTAGAGATGTGGCCACAGTCGTTTTGTGCGAGAGAGTGTGAAGAGAGCAACCCCAGCAAGCAACCATGTAGGCTGGCCCATCCTGACTATGTATATAGTGGAGCGGTTTCCTTTTCTCTCCATATGAACCTATCATATTGCGTATGTGCCACTGAAGAAAAAAAACTTTATTTATAAATGACGCGGAACCTACTACTCGTTCTCCTATAACCTTGCGCTTGGCATCTCCAAGATATTAACCTTGCGATTGGCTCTTCGCCTCTTCGGGAAGTCGAGCAATAATGGTAGTGCAGTATATATCGTTCTGTCTACATGAGACCGAATGAATTGCTGCACGTCTACCACGTGGGCGAGGGTCGAGGGGCTAGGGAGAGTGCTACATACGGAGCAAAATGTGTGAATCTACACTCTAAAATACATCTATATACATCAGTGTTTGGAGTATGTACTAGTAGTTCATATTGAAATCTACTAAAGGACATATATATTCCAAACAATATGATAGTATAATCTCTATAACCAAGGTAGTAGGGACGAGGAGTAAACGGAGGGAGTAGTAAAATTTTCTCCTCGGGCTGCGAGCCACCGCGCGCGTGGGCGAGGGAGCGGGCGTAAGGCGTGGTAAGCAAGCTTCACCTCATCCTGCGAGCCACCGCGCCTGTGGGCGGGGGAGACGGCGTACTAAGCAAGCTTCTCCTCGTTCTGCGAGTTGACGAGACACATCAAAAGTACTCCAGTGTATAGAGCCTTGCCTCTAAGGTAGGCCCCACATGGTTTGCCTCTTTTTTTAACATAACACGTCAAGTCGCAATTTGTTTGTTCACCCGTGGTAGACGATCCTCCCTCAACCAAGTGGACAACCAGTACACGTGCCAAATTACCACGTGGGCTGCCTTTTTCGTACATAAATGAGCTCCACCGTGTACCCGCGCGGGTGTGGTTGGGAAAGAGACGGGAGTACGTGCGCCGTGCATGCACCTCTTCTCTTCGTGCACGTCCCCCACCTACGTGGGGTGTGTGTGAGAGATACAAACCGCGTTCATGAGTGTTTTTTGTTTTGGGGTGGGGGTGGGGTGGGGGGTTAATTTCGTGAATTATTTGTGGGAATATGTGTCGATGACATCTCAAACAAAATTTTGCATGCAATGTGTGTGAAATGGAGGCCTATCCATATCATACATAGAGGGTCAGGCAATCCACGAGAAGAGAGGGAGGGGTCATAGCTATCGATAGAGTCAAAGAGAGGATCAAGTGGGTGGGTGCGAGGTCGATGAGGAGAGCCATCGAAATTGTTTGTGTGTACAAGTCAAAGATATAGGGCGACTAGCCTACCGAAACGTTCGAGGGCACACGTCAAGTTTGTGTGTGGCAGGAAGACATGACTAGAGCGCTCGATGTATCGGTGTGTGTGTGGGGGGGGTGGTGGGAGGGGTAGGAAGAGGCCTAACTATAGAGGTAGAACGACTCGTATATGTGTTGAGAAGGAGAGACCCAGCTATGTCTTGAGGGAGATAGGTCGACATCCATACATAACTGAAGGACGGGAAATATGATGGGACAGAGAGAGAGAGAGGAGGGAGAGAGGGAGGGAGAGGGGTAGAGTGCTGGATGGGTGATGGAGTTGCTTCTCGAAGATGGTGGGAGAGGCCTACTAGACAAACTGAGGGTGGAACTGCAATGTTATCAATAAGAGTGGGGATGTGTTTCTGTGTGTGCCTGTGCGTGATAGATCTGTCGGGACGCATCCATGGATGATGAAGGGGAACCATGTGTTTGGTAAGCAAACCTAACTAGATCGGTAGATCAACTGTTGTTTGTCGGAGGAAGGGAGAGACACAACTAATGAGGTAGATCGATTGACATGTGGGTAAAAGTGAGTTATAAGGACCTAGCTAGCTATATGTATAGCGAGAGATCGGTCGGTGTACGTCCATTTGTTAGAGGCAAATAAGGCCCAGCGATATGGATAGACAGAGAGAATGGAGCTAGGAGGTGGTGCGAGAGGCCCAACTACTAGCTAGATAGGGGGAGGAGTGTGCGGTTGTGAGAGCGATGAAAAGAGGGGCGAGAGTTTACACGTGTGTCTGACCGTATGAAAGACACGAGGCAAGGACACATAAAGGAGGAGATTGAAGGTGTGTTTGTATGTTGTAGGCAGGCACCGCTGGAGAGGTTTATCGATCGGTGTGTGTCGGAAAGGAGTTGTGGAGACTCTAGGAGAACGACCTAAAGAAAAAAATGAATGTGCCAGGTGGATAGAATGCCGAGGGAGGGGGAGGGCGAGGAGGGCATGTGCATGCACGAGAGAAAGTTAGTGGTAGCTACAAAGGTTAGAGGATTGTGTGGTTGTAAGAGACTAACAAAGATCATAATTTGAGATGAAAGCGGATTCATATATTTGAATAGGAGATCATAGTGTTTTAAACATTGCATGCATGAATATAGCGGTGATACATGTGCTGTGCACATGTTATACCATAATGTGATAATGCATGGCGTTTGCAACTCACAACTAAATGCCGAACAATCTAAACCATACTATACATCAAACAATCTCACATTTTATTTGAATTTGTGATAATGTGTGGCGTTCGCAGCTTACAACTAAATATCAAACAATCTAAACAATACTATATATCGAACATTCTCACATTTTATTTGGATTTGTGGTAATGTGTGGTGTTTGCAACTCACATCTAAATACTTGTAGGCGTAGGGGGCGGGGCACCATACATAATGTGATAAACACATTGTACATATGAGACATGGTTTAGATTATGAAGATCTAGCTAGAGATAGAAATGTAATGTGATTTGAAATCAAAATAAAGTGGATTCAAAAAATCTAATTGGAGTTCATATAGGAGTACACATAGTTCATATGTAACTCGAGACTAATCATGTGGTGTGTTGTGAAGATAATACACAAACGATGGTTTAACTTGACAATAATGATGATTGTAGATCTTATTAAAACAGAGAAACGAATTCAAATGCTTTGACTTCACAACAATCATTACCGTAGATCTTATTCAAATAGAGAAACGAATTCAAATTTAGTTCATATTGAAGCGGTAGTATATACGTTTGGAATGCACTAAAACGTTCATTTGAGTAGTAGGTTGCATGCATTATACACGTAGCGAAATATTTTAATTGAACATAACATGAATTCAAAGTTTTGAATGACATTTGTAGGGCGCATTGATTTGGGACAGTACACGTTAGGCTTGTCCGGAAATTTCAACCCGCGCCTTGTTAGCCCGAAATATTTAAGATATATCTTTGTCTCGTTGTGCTCCGACAACTCCCTCCATCTCAACCCGCGCCTTGCTATTCCGAAATTACAACGCGCGCGAAAACTCTCACCTCCTGTGAAATCCAGACACGCGAAATGCCCGTGGTACCCCTGAACCGAAAGAACCGCCTCAAATCGGTGGGGGTACTTTCGTAACTTACCCCACATTTCGAACAAGCGCGTCTCTAAGCCATGGTTCCCTACTGCCATCCCATCCGCCCACCCATTCGTGCACCGAGGCCGTGAAAACCCGCGACAAAACCCCACACCCTGCTCCGTCCGCCACCCAGCCGGAGCCTCTTCCCCGACGACGTCGTCCACAGCAACACCTCGACGTCCCTCATCCACCGTACCAGATGAGGATCCGTCGTCGATCTCATCGTCCCGCCGGTTCAGCCACCCCATCCTCCACCTCCAAGGAGCTGCCTCGACGTTCCCCTCGTCTTTTGCGCCACCTCCATTCCCACACCACCGTCTTCACCTGCACCACCGGAAGAGCATCATCATCACCGTTTCCTTGGATGAAGATGCGGCCTAATCGGCGCCACCAAAGAGGTTGTACACTAATCGCCGCATTTCTTCTTGATTCGATCTCACGGTGCTGTCGGCGCTCGGTCCCGAGCCGACACGGTGCGGCTCCATCCACGGCGGCATCATCGGCCACTTCCTCCACGGTGTCATTCCCTCGGCGGCGATGTCCACATCAGTAGGACATGCTGCTGCTCTTCTCTTGCTCTCGATCCCCTGCCTGGTCTGCTCTTGCTATTGCTCTTGCTCGCGCTGCTGCTCTCGCTCTTGCTCTTGCTTGTGATGCTGCTCCGATTTAGCTACACTTCAGTCGATTGAATCGACTTTTGGGTCAGTCAATTTTTAGGTGGTGGGGGGCTCGCTGGGGTGAAGGAAGAACCAGCTGTAGCAGGGAGGGGGGCTCGCCGGAGAGATACCCCACTATCTATCTTAGGGTTCAGGATGGGGGCGGTGGTCGCCGGCGGTGGCGGGGCGTTGGCGGGGTGGTGGCGTGGGGATCGCCGGAGAAAAAGCTCGGCATGGGGTGGCCTAGAGGGATGGCTGGGGCGGCGGCGGACCGACGGTGGGGAGTGTTTTCAGGGCGGGCGGGGCGGTGCACCACCGGCCGCGGGCGGCGGGGGGCTGCTGTTTGGCCGGCTCAGGGGGGTTGAGGTTGAAGATGAACCGCATGCCCTTGATTTCGTATCCAACAGCTGCAAAATCGACTAACCAGAGATGAAAAAGTCAGTCGACCGACGTGTAGCCTCACCTTGCTAGTGCGTTCAGTTTCGACAGCAAAATTCAGTTTCGACAGTTAAGTTCAGTTTCGACAGTTAAGTTCAGCTTCGACAGTTAAGTTCAGTTTCGACAGTTAAGTTCAGAGATGAGCGGCTGATGTATTTTACATCTAGCACTTTGTGGTTATGTATTTTACGTCATGTATTGGAGATGCTATTAGAATTCCACTCAGGTTAACGTTGTTCGTTGTCTCTCTTGTCCTGCTTCAGCCTCGGTGTCGTACAACTCACCGGAGCTGCTCCAATGACGAAACCCTCCATCACAGCGGAGCAGTACCTCGGGCTCCATCTCCAGATGCCTAAGATCTTCTTCCCCTCCTCCGACAGCCAAGTCAGCCGGAGCATCCTCACCGGCCAACCCAATCACGCTGAGATCGACATGGCTTCGCCAAAGAGGTTCTACACTTGTTGCATCTCTTTTTTACTCTACATGTTATATATATTGTCCACTGAGCACATGGATTTGTTCCTTTAGTGTCTCCTTGAAAGAAAAAATGTAGGAATTTTAATTTTCACTTGTCCTCCTTTTCAAATTCCTATTCATGAAGCACAAGACTAAGAGATAGTAGCATAATAGCATTATAACCGTACATTTTCTTGTGGTTTGACTTAATGTCACCATGCTTCTTTGCATCCTGTGATCTTCCAATTGTTGTGAATCAAACACCCAGATTGGTAGAAATCATCTGTTTTTAAATTCTCTGTTTTGCACATGCATTCCTATCCTATTCCTGTCTATTTCCTATCCCTGCATTGTTGGAATCCTCCAATTCAAATGAGCCCTTACAGAATTACTTCTCTTACAGATAATTGTCAAAGAAAACCTTGCGTGGTTTGTCCCGCTCCTGCTGCGCCGTCGTCCACCCCAGCTCAGCTGCTCCAACGACAGAAGGGTCCAGCACAGCAGGGATCCGGCCTCCAAACTGTCTTTCGCCGCCTCAGATCTTCTTCCCCGCCGCTGGCAGCCATGAAAACTGCACTACCATCATCAATCGAGCAGATGACCTCGAGGACTACACGGGTCCGCAAGAGAGGTCTCACTCTTTCGTGTCTGCTTATGTTATGCATCGCTTAATATTACATGCTACTTTATCGTCCTGTTCACCGATTAGACTCTGAGTCAGCTCCAAACTAATGGTCAAACTTGAGTTTTTAAATGGTTGTGGGGTACATATCGGGGCCGCTATCAATAGTATCTATCTACTATCTGGTTAATCTCCGGTGTCTACTATGAGTTTCATGTTGGGTGGGAAACAAACAGTAAAGAAGCCATTATCTGTATTTTTTAACTGAAGCCATTATCTGCTTGCTATTATTGGTTTTGGGTCTATCCACAGGTTGCTACCATCACTCTGGATTTCTGCATGCACTCCTTACATAATCTCACTATGTTTTATTCCTATGCTTGATAGTTATTGTAAACAATGGAACTGAACATGTAGAGCAAAAGAGACGAGCCTTGCGTGGCAATAAAATTTCATGCAGACGTCGCTCCATGGTAGGCGCAAAGGCAGCCCCCCTCCACGCATTTCGGATTGTAATCGAGAGGAAGATATCTGTTCTGAGGGGGATTCAGAAGGAGAAGACAACTCCTATTTACCCCTTGAGGTCTTCGCTCTAACTTGGCATGCTGATGTTGGTTATATCATGCATATGGTGTCTTGCATTGCTTACTTTATACACCAAATATTTATCTGCTTAGTTTAGACATCCTTTGTGCGAATGCCATCTGTTTAGTTTATTCATCGTTTATGTGAATTATGCAATGCCATCTTGTTTAGCCAGGCATCATATATGTGAATTTTGCAATGCCATCCTACTTAGCCAGTCATCTTATATGTAAATTATATCAGGCCATCCTTTTTTTGGTTACATATTACATTTGTCAAAAATGTTATTACATTCAACTGCTCTTCGTGTGCATCAGCCATTTGACATGGTGATGGCAAATTCTTGAGTGAAAATAAGGTCTTCAGAGCAGACTATGCTATCTGACGTAGCGCATATCTCGCTGGTTACAGATAGCTCGTCAGAGGAGGATTCAGAGACAGATGACCAGTCCTATTCCCCCCCGAGGTGTATGCTCTAACTTGGCAGGGTTATGTTGCTCATATCGTGCGTATGGTGTCTCACGTTGCTATGTCATTTGATTAGTTTAGACATGTTTTGTGTGAATGCCACCTGTTCAGTGTCTAATTACCATATATGTGAATTATGCATTGCCATCTTGTTGCAAGACATTATATATGTGAATTATACAATGCTATCTTGTTGCAAAGGCATTATATATGTGAATTATGCAATGCCATGCTGTTTAGCCAATCATCATGTATGTGAATTATATCATGCTATCATTTTTTTGTATTACGTGTTCCATTTGTCGACAACGTTTGTATATTCAACTACTCTTCCTGTGCATCAGCCATTTGAAGCAGTGATGGAAGTATCTGGAGTGAAAACAAGGTATTCAGAGCAGACAATGCTACCTGCTGAAGTAGGCATCTTGTTGGTTACAGAGAGCTCCTCAGAGGAGGATTCAGAGACTGATGATCAGTCCTATTTCCCCCCTGAGGTCTATGCTCAAACTTGGCAGGGTTATATTACCCATGTCATGCATGTTGTCTTGCATTGCTTAGTTTTTACATCATATATGGATTGTCATCTGCTTACTTGCTTACTATATAAATCATATATTTGAATTATATCATGCCATCATGTTTACATAGTACATACACATCATCTATCTGAATTATGGCATGGCAACCCATTTAATAAAGACATCATATAGTTATATCATCTCATCCTGTTTAGTGTTTACAGTCATCATATTTTGAATTATGGCATTCTATCCGTGAATGTATGTGAATTATGGCATGCCAACCTATTTAATAAACACATTATATAGTTATGTCATGTCATCCTGTTTACATAGTCTCATATTTTGAACTATGTCTTTCCATCTTTTTTAGTTAGCCATCATAATGTGAAATTGTGTTATGCTATCCTGTTTAGTTAGCCATCATATATGTGAAATTGTGTCATGCTATCCTGTTTGGTTAGACAACATAAATATGAATTATTTCATGCCCTCTTTTATTCCCCACTATCCATTGCACCTGTCTATCATACAATGTCTATACTTTCAATTACTTTTCTTGATTATCAGCCATTTGAATTGGAGAGCGTGATGGCAGTATCTAAGGGAGTAACAACATGATCTTCAAAAAAGATAGTGCTACCAGTTGATGCAGATAGAACCACGGTTGTACTTGCCCAAGGACCAGATCCACCGCACATAACCCAGACTCTCGTAGATTGTACCCCTACCCAGTTGGACAGAGAACCAGCTACACCCCTTCTAACCCCAACCCCGGCAGATAGTAACCCAGTTCCAGTTGACACAGCACCGTCTCCACCACAGAGCACCCAAACACGAGCAGTTAGTAAGGGAACTGCAGTGCCCAAAGCACGAGGACCACCACTCCGAATCCCAAGTCAATGCTTAGAGGAGAAGAAGATTTGTTCTCAGGTCAGGTTCTGTAGCTATGGTTCATACTCCTTTGCTCTTGCATGACTGTATTTACTCATACCAACTATTTTCAAATTTGAAGGATGGAATTGAAACTCCAATGGCGCAACGGGTATGTTTTAAACTTGTTTCTTTAACTGGTTTTCTGTTGTAACCTGCTCTATGTTGATTTCAGTTTCAATTGAATAAATAGTTATGTTCTTATGTCATGCACATTACAAGTGTTGTTATTGCTCTATAGTTACCCACACTTATATTCTGTCTATTCTGCTTTGTCTTGAACAAATATTATTTGAACCGTGTCTCTATCTTGATTTGGCAACAAAAACTAGAATGATATAGACCATAAAGTGACCATGGTACATAGATATATGTTTGTTTCATGCTGTTATCCTGTCCACTTTACTACTGAACTCATTTAACAAAATGAGTTTCATATACAACATGGTAAACATGTGATGTTTCTGCTTGTTTCTCTTTTAGAATGCGGACAAAATATTGGAGAACAGTACCGCATTATCCAATGGTAAAGGAAGTAATGCAGATAAGGTTCAAGATAGTGAGACATCCCTGTTGGTCTCCAAGAAAGCTGATAAAAACTATCTTGACGACAGTGAGGGAACCCAAAAGTCCTGTCTTGATGTAGTGTTCGAGTTACTGGCCACTACTCCTGCCACAAGCTCTTCGAACTCGCTGCCTGAATCAGTTCGTCTTCTTGAGTCTCAACTTCAAGTTGAAAGACATCGATCAGATGTGCTGCGACAGGAAGCTGAAGGACTGAGGAAGTCCCTGCAGAATTCAGATGCATATTTTCTGGTGCAACAGCAAGCGCTGGAGGATTTAAGCGCCAAACAAGAGAAAGTTAATAAGCTTGCTAAGCATCTTGCCAGCATTATGGGTACCCAGGATATTGTTTCTTGAGATCTTCTGAAGTAGTTTCAGTTCTGGATTTGTTTTGCTGCGGCGTTTATTTACGTTGGTCGCCAACTTTGACAACTAGTGTATATGATATGCTGCTTTGTTCCCTATATTTGCACTGGTGGCGAACTTTCATGCCCAGTGGATGTAATATGTGTAATAGCCGTGATAGCCTAGCGTTAGTTGCTTGCGTATTTATTTCCTTGTTGTCTTGTTTATTTGTTTGCTTGTAGTCATTGCAGTTCTTTTTCCGCGGTTAGCTAGTGGCTGCAATAACCTATTTTTTAAAACTAGGCCACAATAACCATGGGCTAATATTTACTGTGGTGACACTGGGCCTCCTACTGGCCGTAGAAACAGTGGGCCTTCTACGGGCCGTAGAAATAATGGGCCTTCTACGGGCCATAGAAACAATGGGCCTTCTGCGGGCCGTATTATCAATGGGCCTTATACGGGCCGTATAATCGATTGGCCAAACATGGGCCAAACAGACCGCATTATGGCCGTAAACGGGCTAGAGTTGGAATCGTCCGTTCATGGGTCGACCATAACGGGCCATCGTTAATAGGCCGTATTTGATGACGCTATGAAATCGGCCCAATGTATTAACGGACCACAAACGGGCCGACTGTAACCACAGGCTGAATTTGGCCCACAAGCAGAAAATGACAGTAATGGGCCGTAAGTAAACGAATGCTGGAAATGAGCCCAAGAATAAATGGGCTCTGAGAAGGCCGAAAGATAACATGGGCTGGAAACGGTCCAACGGAATAACAGGCTGTTAATGGGTATAAAGTGATACACTGTTCATTATGGGCCAGTTTCACCATGGACCGTTAATGGGTGTAAAGTGATACACTGTTCATTACGGGCCAGTTTCACCACGGGCCATTAGTAGGCCAAGAGTTACATAGGGCCTCATATGGGCCGAAAGACGTCATGGGCCATACATGGGCCAAAAGTGAAAACGGGCTGGAATCATATTGGATGGCCCAGATGACGCTACTGGGCCTAATTCGGATAGGGTGTAACGGGCCTTGGGTTAGCGGGCTGTAAATGGGCTATATTCGAACAGGCCGTTAACAGACTTTCCATGGGCCGGCCCGCCAGCTTTTGACCAAGTCAAATGGGCCGGCCTTTTCACAGGAATGGGCCTCTGTTGGGTCGTGCCACATGTCGACGTATCATAGGCGCCTATCTGACCCACTGACGAGCTGACACGTGTTTCGTCCGGCCAATAAGAATTTTACACGTGGAAATTTCCCATTGGTCGGGGCTGTTAACGGGTTATCGGGTCCAAAACCTGATCCGGTAGCTTAACGGCGTTGCGTTACGGTGGATGCCACGTGTCGGTCACCCTTGACGAAAGCACTTCTGTGACGCCCGATTTATCGTCATGGAAGTGGACACTTCCATGATGATAATTTTGGTAATGTCATGGAACACTTCTACGATAGCACAAGTATGACTATCTTGATTCTGTCATAAATTTGTCATGGATGTACATGCATGACAAAAAAAGCGACCTACTGTGACAAGCACGTATCATCACGGAAGTGTATTTTTTTGTAGTGAATTGAACTTAATGATCATTATGCTAAGCTAAAGGATGGGTCTTGCCCATCACATCATTCTCCTAATGATGTGATCCCGTTCATCAAATGACAACACATGTCTATGGTTAGGAAACTTAACCATCTTTGATTAACGAGCTAGTCTAGTAGAGGCTTACTAGGGACACTGTGTTTTGTCTATGTATCCACACATGTATCAAGTTTCCGGTTAATACAATTCTAGCATGAATAATAAAAATTTATCGTGATATAAGGAAATATAAAATAACAACTTTATTATTGCCTCTAGGGCATATTTCCTTCAATAGGCCACCGACCCGGACATCCCCTGGTGTCACCTGCAACTCCACCATGACGAGGAGACCCAACAGTTCTTTGGGGCTTCCACATCCTGGACCATCGGTGACGACAGGATTGCCATTTTTGGTGTGATCACTGGATCGAGGGTTCATATGTCGCTGAGATTGATCCAACCCCGATCCCCTAGTCTTGCAGAGGTAGCGCCACTAGCGGCTTGTCTATGATGCTCTCTAGGATGGTCTATGGATTTGGAACATCCACAACACCATGGGCCCTGCCATCGCTGTTGAATATATTGAGCTATGGCGGCGGATCCAGCGTGTGCAGCTCACTGCCGATCCCGACAAGACTACCTGGAGGTGGACCAGCAATGGCATCTACACCGTTGGTTCGACCTACAATGCCTTGTTTATTGGGTCGACGGTTACACCCTTCTGGCGACTCATCAGGCGCTACCAGGCCCCCGCGAACACCAAGTTTTTCTTATGGCTTGCCTCCATGGACCGTTGCTGGACTGTCGAGCGGCATGCTCGTCATGTACTCCCACACGACCCCCTATGCAAGTTCTGAAGTCAGGAGATTGAGACTCTGGATCACTTATTGGTCGAATGCACCTTCTCCAGAATCACATGGCAAGAAGTTCTCTCATGGTGTAGACTGCCGACTCCATCGCTAACCATCACGGCGAGCTTCTACCCCTAGTGGTCGGACACTGCCAACGCTGCACCGCCCAACCTATGCAAAGGAGCCAACTGCCTCATAGCTCTTGTCGCTTGGTCCCTCTGGAAGCACTACACCGCTGCGGTCTTCGAGAACCTCCGGCCATGGAACAACGACCTCGCACACACTATCTAGGACGAGGCACGCTTGTGGGATCATGCAGGAGCCAAAGGCCTAAGAGTAGTTATTCCCACATCCTGACTGCATTGTACTGAGGCTGAGTGACCTCCTCCATACTCAATTGCAGCCCAAGGGACGCCTACTAGCGCACGACCCCTAGGGTTGCACGCTGTAACTTCTTTTCCATCCTATGAATGCAAAGGTACGCAACAATGCGCATTCACGAAAAAGAAAATATCGACTACATGACGCTTCACAATCTTTGGCCCTAGTGGGAGACATTGTGGAGTTAGTTTCTAGGTGATTGACGCTCACCCACTGGTACATCTTGAGCACGGGCGCAAGTGTGGGCGGTGGCGATGGTGACAACACTGGCGGTGGGTAGATGTGGTCGCGGGCCATAGAGAACTGGAGCACATCTCGAGGACAGACCATTGAGTGAGCTCCTCGCGCTCGGACTCCTCGATGGCGTGCCGGGTCGCCTCCTCCATTGCCGCCTGGTACACCTTCTCGTCCTTGTCCTCCTCCCTTGCCACCGGTGGCAACGATGGAGGGCGGGCATCGATCTGGACGATTCCTCGATGGCACACGTCTTGCTCAGTCACGAACCAAATGTCCCAATTTGGGGAGTCGAGTGTGTACGCAGCTTCATGGCATTGCTTTCGCATGAGAAGAGCACGACGGTTGGGGATCTCTACCGCAGGCGCACACTCTGACTGTGGCATGGCCCACATCGGAATCCAGTGAGGGCTGAGATGCCACATGTGCAGGAGGTTGACGTCAGGCCACGACAACGGGATGCGGTACTCCCAATGGTATCACGCATGATGCACCGGGATGTAGAGTCGATCGCATGCCCCCTCCTCCCCCGTGGCGCCAACGTGAAGTTGGCCGAGCGGCGAAGATCCGGCCTCATGGTCATGCTTGCCGCGCTTGTGATTGAAGAAGCTCGTGGCGACGACGGTGGCTAGGGTTTGGGTCAGCGGGCAAGGGAGCATGTGTGCCCAGATGTGGACTGGTGTGGGGAAGGAGAAGTGGATCCCCCCCCCCCCGCGCGCGCAGGCTTGCTAGTTAAAAAGGACGTGGACTGGACTCTTCCTGTGGCCGACGAGCGGGCCCGAGGCAGGGTGGGTTGCATTGAATATGATCGCATGGGAGGTTGGTTGGCCAACACGCAGGCACGAGGCGGACACCGAGAGGATGCGTGCCGCGCCCGTGTGGTGTCCATGTAGACACAAATTTGAGCCAGAAATGCATCCACACGTACATCGAGCAGACCAAGTTTGCGGATGCGTCGACATGTTGGGCCATCGCTTCTGTCCGTTTCACCTCAAAGGGACACGCGCAGACCAATGCGTCGTCGCGTTGAAGTTGACCTAAGGGATTAAAATACGGAAATGTTAACGCCCACACATGTGGGCATTTGCACATCGCCCACACGCCACCATCACCACTCATTTTGCCACGTATGAATAGATGACATCAGCAGAATTTTTTTTGGTTTTCGGCTTAAAAATGTTGTATCTCCTAAATAAAAAAGCGAACTAAAAATCCGTTTTCACCATTAAATCCGTCTCGACGAGATCTTCAAAACTAGACCCCATGTTGATATGTTTCGACGAATTTTTTTTGCCAGAAGTTGCCACGATGTTTACACTGCAGTTGCCATATGGCTTAAACTAAAGTTGCCATGTGGCAATTTTAGTTTGTAGATCATGGCAATTTTAGTATTTTGATGATGACAACTCCAGTACTTTGACCATGAAAATTATTTTTTGTATGAACCATGGCAATTTTACGTGCATGTATCATGGCAATTTTAGTTTAGGTTCATGGCAAGTCTAGTTTCTTAATTCCCTGTTTTATAAATGTCAAAATTTACTTTTAAATGTAGAAGAAAATAGCTGAAACATATCATGGCAACTTCAGGGTAAACATCATGGCAATTCATATGCAATAGACATGGCAACTTTTAATCCAAATTTTTTTTCATCAAAACATATCAACATGGGATCTAGTTTCGAAGATCTCATCGCGAGGGATTTAATGGTGAAAACGGATTTTCAATCAGATTTTTCGTTTAAGAGGTAAAACATTTTAAAAACTGAAAATTCAAAAAGATTCCCACATGCATGTATGCGATGAGATGGCAATATGTTTACATTAGAGACGTGTGGTGCGTCTCCCTTTCTGCCACACGTGTGTCAGTTAGCGCGACCCTTAAAATATTATAAGTGAAGGGCAAGAAGTACTCTTTCTTTTTTTAAACGGAGGCAAAAAATTAAACTCACCCATTAATTAAGAGAGAATTAGAGTGTGTTATATGGACCATAGTCCCCAAATACATAAGAACTCTACTCGCATGATTGCACTTAATTTTTTTGCCCCCGCTGATGCTCTTACTTTGCCCTTTTACGTGATCTTTTAGAATTTGGTCACGTTTTTGGTAAAGTGGGCTCATTCGATCCACCACCACATTGTGGTGAGTGATTTTTCTTTTCAGCAGATTATGGTGAGTGAATATGTTCACCTAATGGGTTCGTGACCACTGTCCTGTGTAGAACGTGCCACCTTGATGGTGTAAAATTTGGTGTATCTTCACGAGTTACGCATGTATGGTGATATATAAACTCTTGGGGAGCAGAGTAGCAATTTGCTTTCCTACACAACCACTAGCAAACAGCAATTCCTGGAAGAACAGCTCAACGAACCCTGAGTTCTTTCACAAAATTGTTTCTAAAAAGATAAAACACTAGTTAGAAGTGAAGCGCGGCT
>NC_041384.1:676255951-676256502 GCF_002162155.2 Triticum dicoccoides | reverse complement strand
GCAGCAGGTGGTCAGCGGCTCAGCCAAGGACCCTCCAGATGGACCAGATCTACGGTCAGTTTGGTTTGCCTACCTTCGCATTTAAATTTCACAATAAGTGGAGTTGGATTATGTGCATTATGGGTGTGTATGTATTGTGGGGAAAATATGTTTAGTGGACAAACTTTGTGCCAAAATATGTAGTTGTTTATTTATCAACAAAAAAGAGGAGATGCGTTATTTTCTTTTGCAACTATGTATGTACAGATTTGTTTTCTTGCACAACTCGTAAATTAACATAGTTTGTAAGTAGCAATATATTTTTGACAAGGTACATACATATTTTTATACAAAAATCTTTAGGGTTGTGGGGTACATGTTTTTGCCATTTTGAGGGTATTCACATTAGCATTTCCTTACCTTACCTTATCGCAGGGATGGATTTGGTCTATCATGTTTTATGCTTGCACTAGATTTAGTCCATATATGTGTATACATATCTAACATTTTGATACATCGGTTCAGGGTTCCAGTGCAATGCAACCCCACCAATTGCCAAGTAAGTTAGCACT
>NC_041384.1:676211230-676255717 GCF_002162155.2 Triticum dicoccoides | reverse complement strand
GATAATCACATGCAATTTGGTTTTCTTGCAGATACTAGTAGATCATCGTGGCTGCACACTAGCTATCAAGGATGTACTGGTTCCAGGGGCAGCAGAAATGTATGAAGCTACAGTTGATGGAAAGCGTTGCGTTGCTCTAAGGAAGACAATGGATGGTGCATATACCATGTACAAAGCTCTACTGGAATTTACTCATCCAAACATACTGAAGCCAGTGGGCATTTGGGAGGACCCACACTGCCATGACGTAGCATATATAGTGTTTAGGGGAGTTGACGGCACAATGGAACAACTTGGAGGACAAACAATGTTTGAGGAAGGTGACCCTTACAATGGCTTCTCTGAACACGGCTTTAAAATGTTTAGGTACGTATTAACTTTTGCACAAATGAGAAGCTAGTATCTTTCCCTCAAAAAAAAAAGCTAGTATCTTTGCACCATCAGTCTCTAATAAGCATGCCCTTATTTATAGGGCTATCTTCTCCACTATTGATCATGTCAACAGTCATTATGCTGGTGAGGGTACGTCCAGTGCAAGAAACACTCAACGCGAGTTAATGCAAATAAGGCTTGACCCGCCGAACATATATTACAAGATGGTGGATGGCGAGCCGTTGGTGTTATTAGGAAATATGGACATATATTATCAAGGAGGTAATTTAAACCTTCAAGTTCACATTATCCTTTTTCTTCTTCTTCTGAACAACAATGAATGAACTCGATGGGTGACGCGTGCATTTGCACGCCTAGATAAATGCATGATGATTTTTGTATTGTTTTCTCTTTTAAATATGGTCCCATAATAGCCCATCGTTTCAATAATAGCACAAAGGGTATATGTCTTGTGAAAATACGGTTGTATTTTGGTAGAAAAATACTTCAGCAAGTGTGTTACTTATGTTATTATTCATAAATATCGACAACAGAAGACCGATATCATCCGTGGCCTATCGTGTACTCCTAGTTTCCAGTTCCAGTTTTGCTTCTTGCAATCATTCTTCCTTATCCTCCACTCAACAATAATTATTATAGGTTTCTTCATCAATCAAGAAGAATTAAACTGAAACATTAGTTGATAGCTCGTATTTATAACATCGGCGGCGGGGCTTCCCTCCTCTTCCTCCCGCATCTCCCCTGATCGCTCCTGCTGCGATTCATCGGCGCGAAGCTTCAGATCTGGCCTGCAACGCGATGCACCTCAATGGCTGCCTCTCTCGGGGCGGGTTGCCGGCGTCGGGTGGGCTGGGGCACATCGTCTTCATGCCCAGCCGCCCGTGGCGTTGGGGGGCGGGGTAGAGGCCCCACTGCTTCCCAGGCACGGTGGTGCCGAACGCCGCCGGTCTTGGCTGCTGGTGGTTGCGCATTCGTGGGTGGAGGATCCTCATGGCGACTCCTGCCGTATTTCTGTGTCGTTGTCTCTTGAGCGTGGGCTCCTTCGTCGCCGGCCAGATCTGGCTGCTCTGTTCCGTCCCCATGATGGGCTGACCGCTGGGTGTTGGATACTTGGAATGTGGTTCGGGAGCTGCTGGGGTGCGGCAGCTGGGGAGGCTGGCTGCGTGCTCGCGGCTCGTTGCTCGTTGGGTGACCGGCGGGGCTGGTTTTCCCGGTGTGCGGCGGCCCTGGTTGGTGGGAGTCTTGGCCTCTTCTCGGCGAGGGCCTAGTCTCAGGTGCTGCCCAGCTGCCTTGGTCGTGTGGACGGCCGGGTGGCTGATGATGTCGGCCACTGGCCATTGTAGTGTTTGTCGTCCTGTCGACTTCGCTCCAGTTCTGAAGCTCGTCGTTTGCAACCTCTCAAGTTTCCTCCACCTTGCCATTTCTGGGCCGTGGCGGTCTCTTGACTGTCGGTTCTACGCTGGTAAGGGCTGGCGAAGGTGGGGGATGGATTGCGGGAGAAATCCTCGGCTGGTTCTGCCAGCCCGATGATGGGTGTGGTTACGATCCGAAGGGGCCGTCAAGTTATCCTCCCTCCCTCCCTCTCTCCTCCTCTGTTGGCTCTCTCCTCCTCTGTTGGCTCGGGTGAGAGAACCCAATACTTTGCCGGATTGGGCGGCAGCGGTGCTTTGGGCGTCGTCCCCTTCATGGAAGTGCCGCTATGGGTGAATTGGGGGTGTGGGTGCACTTGGTCTGGTTTCTAGGCGGTCGATTGCGGCGTGGTTCGTGCCTCCGTGCTGACTTACTCATGGAATCTTTCTGCAATGCAACTTCGGCATCGGCATTCCTTGCAGCTTTGTCCTCGGTAGTTTCCTGAGTAGCAGCCTTGCTCAGTGTTCATGATATGATCTGGTCTCCGAACGTCCTGGGCGTCAGTGCTCACGTTTCCATCCTTCGACGGATCGACGCCCTTCGTGCCAGGCTGTCACTGCTACTCTCTGATCTAAACGCTCTTATATTAGTTTACGGAGGGAGTACTTTGGAGATGGAGTGGGTCGAGCCTGTGCGTGCCTGTTCCATAGGGAGTTGACTCGTTTGTGTGGGGCACCTGCTGGTTGTTCTCCCTCCCAAGCTCTAGCTTCTGCCTGCTCCGGTGTATCATCGTGGTGGTGGGCTTCTTCGACCTCAACCAGCCTGGTGCTTTAGTCTTAGTTCATATGTTTGTAGTCTGTTTGAGGCTCGTTTGCTGCTCCCACAGCACCTTGTATCTTTAGCCATTTCTTTCTTGCTTGCTTTGTGATCTGTTGTCCGTTATAATCCTGTCCGGTTGATGGCATTTTAAATTCAAAGTCGGGCTAGGTGCGAGCCTTTTCTCTAAATAAAAATAGAGAATTCTCTTTGTCTGCTCAACTTCTTGGTGCTTGTATTCAATGGTTTTTATTGCAACAGTATCATGCCTCTAGATACTTCCAATTATCAGTATATGTTGTATTAAAATGCTTAAGAAAATGTCTCTCGTATTTTTGAATAGTCTTTCTGATAGTGTGTATGTTGTTTTGTATTTACCTGTACAATTTTGACACAACTCAACCAATATGAAATGGAGACCTTGCCTTTTCTTCCTCCATCTGCCTCATCATTAGCGATATATATTGAACTTACATTATTTGATTGGTGGAATGTATCTAGCTATATGTTTCCACTATGATTATTGCATACCCATCTAAGATGCTCATTCATTAGAGTAAAGTTACCATAATTTTATAAGCTATTCTCAATCGATCACTCTGACCCCTTCTCGTATATTTTTTATGGTGCCCATTTTTTGTGGGTATTATTTAGCACAGTAAACAAGATTTACCACATATTTGACATGTTTTCACTTCCAAGTTTAGGGTTTTTGCCACAACAAATCATGCTCCTCTTTTTCGATGATACGTTAGGTCGCACAGATAACACATTGGCATTGATATGTCGATTCTTCTTACTTTATCGATGCCATGCAATATAAGTACTTCCCAATGTACAAGTACCTAATACTCTTTGGTACTTCTCAATGTACCTCTTCTCAGTCACTTCCAATCAAACATGAACTCAACCCGATAGTGATAACCAATTCATGGGCGTCCGCTCGTCTCCACTCTATTGTTCTTGAACACTTCTTTTATTCTATGAAAATGTGGGTGATGAGTGGATAGATGTTCAGTCTCATCATCTCGAGTCACATCCACACGCACTGTTGTTATTTCAGTTCATTAGTATGCTTCCATGATTTCTTCTATATGTTTCCTAGAAAATATATTCATTGCGAGTTTCTATAACATTCGGAAGTGGCTGATGTTACATTCGACTTTTCAATCGCCCCCTTCCATCCATGATTTATGTTTTTTTCAGCATAGCATACACAGCTTATTACCTACTTGGCATGATTGGTTGCTTGAAATCATTACTGTTGTAGCTGCAACACTGTTGAGCATTCTTGTATGATGTGCCACTTGCACATGTATCTCACACAAATTGTTCTCACTACTTGCATGCCTTGCACTGGTACATGGTAATTTGATTCCTGGAAATCAACCATTTCTAGTTATCGTTAACTTTGCACTGACCGTCAATTCAAAAGTGCACCATAGCCCGACTCTTCTCTATTCACGACGACACCTTTTCAATTACAACTAAATCCATACATCTTGTTAAATCTGAAGCATGTCGCATTCTCATTTCTCACATGCCAGTACATACTATTTGAAATTTAATTGAAATCAAATTGTTCTCTTTATTCAACTTTTCTAGTTTTAGGTCTTACAAGTCAAATCCCTAGTGTGCAAAATGTATTCATATATTTAGCTACATATGGTCTTAATGTGCAGTACGTAGGAAAGATAATCAACGGCACACTTTATAGATGTCTACAGAGGAATTATGAGGTTTAAATTTATTCTTGGACAGGGAGATTCCGAGTCAAATTCATTTGTACTCCGTCCATTTAATAAAAAATAAAGGAAGGAGATAGGAACTTAATATGTAGGAACGTTTGTTGATGAATTGCTGATGAAAGCAGTGATGTCATTGCCATGCAGTACAGAGTTCCGTTGTTCAGATTTTGATTCAAACACATGCATGTCTCTTTTTGCAAATTTATACTATATGTTTCTTATCTTCAGTTTTAAATCCCATCCCTTGTAACTAAGATCCGTTACAAAAACAACAGAGTAGATTACTTACTCTATGTGGATCAATGTGGTAGCTTGAAGTATAATGATAGATTTTATTTAATGTTTTACATTCTTATATATATGCTACTCCACACTTGCTATTTCTATGCACTTTAATTTTATGGGAAACTGTCCAACACCAATGCTTGAGTTCTGACTTCAGAGTACTGGTTGTTGCAGCTAAGTGGCGTGTCATCAGTAATGATCATGACACTTTACTTTTAGGCATTATGACATAACAATAAATTCTGATTTTTTTGTAGCATTTTGCATTGAACTAGATACGTTTTCTTGAAAATGAAACATTTTGTTACCCAAGTATAGTTCAAGTTTGTTTCCTTTAATGTAATGGCCTTAGGAAATTATTAAAGTGAGTATTTCACCTGTGGAATCATGGCACCTTTGCTTAATCATTTTGAAAATTTATGCATTTTTGTGAAAACATGCAGCCAATGGTTTGAAAGCAACACACTGGAACGAGATTGGAGGCTGTCTAAATTCCTTGTTTGGCCACGGTAACCAAGCCAGTATGGAATTAAGGGAGTTGGCTCGCTTCTTAATGCAGGGAACAGTGAGGTAGGTCGGTTGTCATTTTGCAAAATAAATATGTTGGCCATATGTTGTCCTTTATCTTATTATTATGGTTATAAGTCATGTATTTGCTCATATGTGATGTGCCAATGGTGCAGTTATGACGACCTACTTTGGCAGCCGGGTTTATGGAATGCCAACACAAAGATGGAGTTCATCAGAGAAATACATTTTATGGTTGACATGGATCGTGATGCAAAAAACAAGCTACCATACGCACAGACAGAGAAAGGAGGTCAACTCATGAGGGAGCCGTCTCTTGGACTAATTCATCTCATGCGAGAGTTTACAAAACCAAAAGATGAGAATAACATCGAACGAGAACATAAGGATAACAACTTGCTTCACTCAGTTTTATTCTTGAGGAACAAAATTGTCGCTCACTACGATGACGAGTACAAAGGATTTTCAGGTCAAAAGGTGAGTGTGTATTATCTTGGGAGTATTTTATAACACTTCATTTTTTTATTTGTATATATATTGTACCATGTTTTTTTTCATGTTAGGAGAAAATTGGGACAACTAAGGCTCAGATTGAGAGATATGTACAACATAGCAAGGGTGATTACATGATATTACTGGCGAGAGCCATAAAGAAGTTACGGTGGTTTGATTCGTCTCCACTTCTTCGAGGTATCTCTTTGGAAAATCTAGTAGAACTTCCAAATGATTATCGTCTCATGTGTAGCGATTTAACATATAATATTGTGTCTCCAACTTCAATTAAGGTGAAACCGACTATATGAGAGGATTCTACAAGATAAGGATATCCGAAGGGAAAGAAAAAGGCAAAGCAAAACATTGACATAGCAACCGTTGCAACAATGATGACCGGGACAGACCCTTATCCCTAGCATAATATACTATTGCTTACTAAAACTGCACAAGTAATGATATTTCAGGGAAGAAAACTATGAGACTTGTATAATTTGTGTTGGTTCTAGGATAGTTGGAACCGTTTACGAACTTGTATTGATGTACCATTGTGAACCTTTGTGGTGTGATTAAACCATTAATTATTAGGACAACCATGGATCTACTATGTGATGGATTTGCAGTAATTAGTTGAACCTTGGTAAATGTTTGCTCTGAGATTTCATAGGCGACGTTGTTCACCGTTTCCGGTGCAGAACTCCTAAAAGAAGGAGGCTGAGCAAGTAGTTGTGTTGCTCCGGTGCCATTAGCCACGCGGGATTGCAAGGAAAGGTAGCGAAGTTGGTCGTGGCCGAACAACAGACGTCTTCCTCTTCGCTGGGCCAGAGTAGTTTGTGGTGCTGACCAGACCAGAGCACACAGGAGGTGGGAGGTAACGCAGTGAGACCCAATCCTATGAGACTGGCGATGTTGTGAGACCCAATCAGATGAGCTTCACGTGGCCGCGACAATCTCAAAGCATCCCAATCCCACCTGTTGTCAATCCTCAATTCCAAAACACAAGTACTTTGTCATGCTCTAACAGTTACTTCCCTGTAGAAAAAAAATATAAGAGTGTTTCACTTGCGTCAATGGCGGCCATGCGGAAGGGCCTTGACGGCGGCGGCCAAACAACACGATGCGGTGACGACCTCTCGCCCATGGCCTCACCGAAGGAGCTCGGCGCCGCCGGCCAGTCGGATGGCTCGTCCGTGGCGGCCGCAGGACACGCTATTGGCCCGGCGGACAGCACGTTCGCAGTGGCCGTGTGTCAAAACGTCGTCGTGGACGGACGGATCAACTTCCAAGACATATAAGAGTGTTTATGTTTAGATTATTAAAGTAGTGATCTAAACAGCTTTATACTTTTTAAATATGTCTAATTAGGGTTATCTTATTCTCGCTTGCGTCAATGGCGGCCACTTCGAAGAGCCTTGACGGCGGTGGCCAAACAACACGATGCAGCAACGACCTCTCGTCCATGGCCTCACGCCCTCACCGAAGGAGCTCGGCGCCGCCGGCCAGTCTGACGGCTCAGCCTGTCATCCATGGCGGCCACTGGACACGATGTTGGCCCCGTGGACAACACGCTCACAACGGCCGTGTGTCAAGGCGTTATTGTGGACGGCTGGACCAACTCCCCGTGGACGGCGGCCGTACGAGACGGCAGCCGTACGACGACAGTGTCCATACGAGATGCCGATGCTTGTGGCTGGTCGCACTCCTCGTCGAGGACTACTTTGCCCACGGTAAGCGTGAGATGCATGCATGCAAATAATATGAGTTTTTTTATGGTATATCATACTATTTCTGAAACCGAGTAGTATTGAATCATCTCATCCTTTGATTCGCATGGTAGTTTTTTTAAGCAAAAGAGGGTTTCTCCTCCGATTTCATTTAAATGAAATCAACAGCGGAAACATACACCAGTCCAAAAGGTTCTAACCACAAGCTTTCTACCCGTAATAGACATACCAGTAAAGCAAGTTCTCCCAGGTCATCGCTGTTACAAGACAGAGTTCAGAAATCCAAAAGATGTCGCGATGTCTAACAAAACACTACCGCCAAGGCCCAGAGCAAAAGACCAGGCATCAGCCCCTGTAACAGCCGGGTTTTTGGCTTTTTTCTGTTTTTTTTATTGGTTTTTGCTTTGTTTTTTCTTTTTCGAGTGGTTCTGTGGTCTTGCCATCTGGGAAATCATCCTTATTCCCCCTCTCAAGTGGATAATAATTCTCAAAACCTTACCAAAATCATGTCACTTCACTCTTTGACCAAACCCTAAAATCTTTTTCTAGGGAATATTCCCTTTTCTAATAAAGGAATAACCCTGTCTACCCTAGGTTGTGAAGCAACCTATATTTCTGTCCATCCAAAAATTTACAAATAATTTTCATAATTTCTTTGGGTCATATGTTGCTCAAATATGCCCAAACTTTCCTGTCCTAGCGCAAGAATAATTCCTGAATAATTATTCTTCATTTCTGTCCAGAGGGGCACTTTGTGAAGGAAGTGTCATTTATCCAACCTTGTTTGCTCCCAAACTTTTTGGGCATTCTTTTATGTCCAAATAATTTCTCCATGCAAAAATTCAACTTTATTTGCCTAGCCAATCTTCCTCGGTGATTTTTAAAAGTTTCTGTCAAACAGAAGGCTTTGTGAAGGAAGTACTAGCTAGGGTTATCCAAATGAGTTGAAATTTTGCACTCTCCTTCATGTGCTCATATTAGCACACTCCTCCAAATTTCAGCTCCATCCCTTTATCTATGTGAGCACATAATCAAATCTTTGATTCTGTCAATATTTTCAGGTTGTGAAGCAAGTACATTTTATATTGCTTCATTTTACCTGAAAAATTACCAGAGCATTCTACTACCCAAATAACTTCTCTCCAGCAAATTTGGGACCATTTAATCAAGCCAATATGTCTCTAGAGTTTTTGCAAGTTTCTGGATAGGGAAAATAGTTGTGAAGGAAGTACCATTTTGGTGCATCCAATTGGTATGAAATTTTTACAGCACCTTTATCTGTCCAAATAACTAGTCTTGCCAAAATTCAGCTCAAGTGGCATCTCCATGTGGGTGCACCTTCCTAATCAAGTTTCTGGACCCATAAAATTGAGTGAAATGCACTGTAGGTCCTTAAACTATTTCAGGGGTGTCACATAGGTCCTCGAACTATGAGAATCGTCATTTAGGTCCTCGAAGTACAGTAAGTGTGTCATCCAGGTCCAAAATCTCACTAAACCCCTCTAAATGGCCAGCTGGCATGGTGAACAGTGCGAAAAATAAAAAAATATGAACAAAAAAAATCTGAAAATCTTTGGCATCAAAGATACCCCTGGTGCGTGAATAGTAAAAATGTTCATTAATTCAAAAAAATATTCGCGAATATGAGAAAAATATTCGCGACTTTAAAAAAGTTCACAAACAATAAATTTGAAAATATGTTCGCGAACCACAAATATTGTTCGTGGGTATGGAAAAAATGTTCGCAAACCACAAAAATTCTTGACTTTAAAAAATGTTAGTGAACTTTTTATTAAAGTCGCAAATATTTTTTCCGAATTCATTGTTCGCGAACATTTTATTAAAGTCACGAATATTTTTTCCAAATTCATCGTTCGCGAACATTTTTTTAAAGTCATGAATATTTTTTCCAAATTCATCGTTCGCAAACTTTTTTTAAACTCGCGAATATTTTCCCCAAATTCATCGTTCGCTAACATTTTTTTAAAGTCGTGAATATTTTTTCCAAATTCATCGTTCGCGAACTTTTTTTAAACTCATGAATATTCTTTTAAAGTCACGAATATTTTTTTCCAAATTCATCGTTCACGAACATTTTATTAAAGTCACAAATATTTTTCCAAATTCATTGTTCGCGAACTTTTTTTGAATTAATGACATTTTTACTGTTCACGTGCCAGGGTCTCTTCGATGACAGAGGATCTCAGTTTTTTGATATTTTTTTATGTTTATTCTTTGTCGTGTATTGTTCATCACGCACAGGAATTCAGGACTGTTTGCCGCGTACTGTTACGGTTACTGTTTATGTGCCAGCTGGCCAGTTAGAGCCTGTCAGGGAGATTTTGGACCTGAATGACACACTTACTGCACTTTGAGGACCTAGATGACGATTTTCATAGTTCGAGGACCTACGTGACATCCCTGGAATAGTTCAAGGACCTACAGTGCACTTCACTCCATAAAATGTGAGTTACAAAGCAACTATATTAGTTTGTGGTCCATTATGCCCCAAAACCTCCATAATCATAATCCTTTCTTAGTTAATCATCTCAGACAGCTCCATTTGACCCAATCAAATCTCTATTGATTAGCAGTGCACGGCCAAGTTTACCGCAGTAAACTTCAGAGGATGATTACCATTTAACCACAACTCCTTTCATCGATGTACGACCGTACTTGAAACCTTCCTTGGAAGAACTTACCACTAGACATCATTTGCCAACCCTTGGCTTCTTCTCCTTGCCAGTCTGCGCGGTGACCACCATTTTGACACGCATCGGCCGCGTCCAGAGCGTCTTCTTGCTCGGGCCCCTCCTCTGCTCGGCGTCTCAGCGAGCACGGGCCTGTCCAACGTGTTCCCCGTGTCGTCGCCGTCCTCATGGAGCCACTTCCCCCCATAAGCCCCTCCGTCAGTGTTCGTCGCCGCGCGCCCACCGGCGCACTGTGGCTGACCGAGCACTAATGGCGCCGTGTCCGTTTCCCCTCTGCGCCCTCGGCCCCTCCTGCACTGTGCACCACTGTCGCTTGTCCGCTCTCCCTTCGTCGCGATCCCGCGCCTCCCCGTGATCGCTGGCCGTCGCCAGAGCGTTGGCCGGATCCCCGCGGCGACACCCGAGCTCGACCTCCCTCGCTCGGCTATATATAGCCATCCCCACGGCCTCCCGAGCTCATCAGCCTCCTCTCCTCCCTCCTATAGACCTCCCCAGTCACTTCCCCGAGCTCCAGAGCCTCTACCCGACCCCCACGGTCGCCATTGCCGCCGACGACCTCCTCCCAAATCAGCGCCAACCCGAGATCTTCTCATCCTTCTTCCACCACCAATAGAACCCCTAGAGCCCTCTGGTTCTTCCCCGCCCTTCGCCTCTTCCTCCCGTGGCCAGTGGGCCCGTGCCCACTTCTGCCCGAGCCACCGTCCGCCATGTCTCCGTTCGCGCTAGTATCGGTCCACCTCAGAGCCCGTGCTCTCCGCAGAAGGGTGCGGCTCCTCCTGCTGAGCTCGCCCATAGGTCGAGTGAGGCGGGGGATGGCCGGAGCCGGCCGGACGAGCTCCCGCACCGGCGACCTCCCTTTGGACCGCGGGCGAGCGCGAGCAAGGAGAAGAAGAAGACGACGACCCCCTGCCAGCTGGCCGCGGCCCCGCGCGTCAGCCCCTCAGCCGTTGACCCCGCCAGCCACGTCAGATAAGTGGAGACGAACTCTCACACATTTCGTTTCCTTCCCCCGAAAGCGTATTTTTCTTCTACTTCATCCAAGGTATGCTTTCCTTTACTGAAGGCGTATTTTCTCTCTGTTACAACGAGGAATACGTTTTCCAGAGGAGAAGGCATATTTCCGCAAAGTGCGCTTTCTGTTTTTCCAGCCGAGGGCATGTTTGTGATGATTTATTTACATATAGGTCCCTGGCAGAAAAACATTCATATCTTTTTACCAATAGCTCCAAATCAGGTGAATCCGAAGCCCACCTCTGCGTTTCGTCGAGCCTGTTTTGTTGGTTTCATTTTCACTATGGTTTGACACTGTGAAAATGACCATTTTGCCCTTGCACTTAATCAGCCCCCTCCAAGAGAGAACGTTTTCCGGCGATTCTTTCCGCAAGCTTCTCGCACCTCTTCCCGGTGATTTCTTCCACCCCAGGCAAGCCACACCCTCCATTTGCATGATTGCAATGCGGTGACATGGTTTATTTATTTGAACTTGTTTAAAGTATTGCATTAGCTATGTATGATTTGTTCATGGCATTTCTCGGAGTATTGTTTTGATCTTGATATTGCCATGATATTGCTTGGAGTTCTAGGACTTATATTTTGATGATTATGTGGATGACATGTGTCTTTGGATTCTTAGTGGCTATTATGATTATTTTCATGATGGTATCTAGTATTATTTTGGAGTATTACTTGGTATGGCATGCTGCCTTCGGATTATTAGTGGCTAGAATTGTTTCCATCATGATGCTAGTTGATAGTATGTTTTGGAGTATGATGTTGGAGATGATGCTTGCATGTGGATCATAGTTGGATAGTTAGTTCTTGATATTTGAGTAGTAGTATTATCGTTCTTAGATTTATCATGATAGTAGTGTTATACTGCCCTCGGAGTATTTTGGTAAGACTATATTAAGCTTGGGATTATTTGTTGGATATTGTTATGACTTGGATTATAGGTTGATAGATAATATCGGAGTATCAGTTAATACTGTTATATTTTGGGGATAAATTCCGTCATTAAGTTGGCCAGGTGCCATTGAAACAGACTTTTCCAGTGCAACCACATTTGCCTTTTATGAGAAGGCCATAATGCGGTCTATTGTCATGCCTCTCGCCGGTGCCTCCAACGAGGGAAGGTTATGGGCGTGCGGTACCCTGTCCCGGTAAGCAGACATAACCTTGTGTGCCCGTAGTTGTTGTTAGGCGCCTTTTTGTCCCCATTTGGGACCATTTTTGTTTTGCCACGACGGTGGCCGTTGGTGACTTTGGTAGGCACGGGGCCACCCAGGACTGAACCCAAAAAGGGGTGTTGGTCGGAGTGGCCGGGAGAGTGTCATGGCAGTAGATCGGTTTTTTCGGAATGTCGTTGGTCCACCCGAATGGGAGTGCGAGGCCATGGATTCTGTGGTGTGGGTAAAGTGCGCTACCTCTGCACAGTGTGTGTGTTTAATCTATCGATAGCCGCGTCCTCGGGCAATGGGCACAAGTTCGTACTAGGTCACACCGTTCGATCAACACTCACATGACGGAATGACTTATAGGTGATTTATATGTTGATATATATTGAGCAGTACAGTTTGGCATGATGTTGATGATGATGTTGGGATGATCTGTAGGATGATCATTCAGTTTGTGATGTGGTCACGAGGTGATCATGTGGATGTTCCGTTTGTGATCCATGAGTGATCACCGTTTAGTTATGAGGTAACCCGTTGGACCAAGTGTGGTTCGTTGGTGATCCGTGAGTGATCACCGTTTGGTTTTGATCATGAGGTGATCGAGATGGTATATTACTTGGTCGGTTAGCCAAGAGTGATATGGTTATGGAGATCTGAGATGTTGGTTTATCAGTATGATGGTAGTTTCATACCATGCTTAGTAGATGCTTCATCATAGTAGTTGTTAATTTAATTAACCTGTTTAATGCTATGTTATTGTCTTGCCTTGATGTTTATGGTTGTTGTGAGCTTGAAAGTACATTCAATTTACTGACCTGGCATGTCATGCTAGATTGCAGGTGATGCCATGATTGCTTGATTGCTTATCGAGGTTGCCGTGCGTGTGAGCTAGATCGTGTCCCAGCCAGAGTCCCTGCAGAGTGGAGTTCACCACCTTCGTCGTTGTTCCACTGCTAGAAGTATTCCGCTGCTTCGAGTTGTTCCGCTGCTAGCATAGAGCAAGTGTAGTATCACAGGTGTAGTATCGCCGTGCTGATGTGCTTCTTTGTAACATCAGACTCTTGTATTATTATTCTTGTAATAAGAGCTGATTTGTTATGTGTCAAGCGGTGCCGTATTCCAGACACTTCTCCTTGATCTCTGGGCTGGAATACGAGGCGTTCCGGTTTCTCTGAGCCGGGGTGCCACAACCCCCACAACAGAAGAAGCAAAAAACCGTGAAGATCAAAAAGCTTTCACATCTTCAGCCCTGGAACCCCAATTCTCCACCCTTGAGAAGCTCGATAGATCCCACTTGCTACCAGTTTGATGAGTCTTGCTCCCAACATCAACATTCCCCCTGGTCCTTTGTCTGCAATACAACCCTATTCGGAATCCAATTGCATAGTTTTACAATCCCCAAAGGGCGATTAATCTTTTTCTGTCAAATATAATATCATTTCGACATATCCAAAACACCCAAAGTAAGGCTGAAGTGCCTACTAGGACCAATTTCTTATCATTTTTAGAAAATCCGTTAATCCATCTACCAAAACAATCATTTAGATCAGCAGGAATTAAATGTAAATCAAAAGAACACCCAGTCAAATTCCAAATAAGCCTAGCAACCGAGCAAGAGAAAAAGAGATGATTAATGTTTTCTTCTTTCCCACTGAAAACCCATTTTTTGTCTCCTTTCCATCCCCTCTTTAACATGTTGTCTTTAGTTAAAATGCTTTTCCCGTTCAGCAACCACAGGAAGAATTTTATTTTTGCTGGAACTTTAATTTCCAGAGAAAATTTTGTGGATAGCCACAATTGACTTTAATCTAGTGTAAGTATAAATATTTAATAGATAACTTTCTATCTAAAGTGAGCATGCACATGGGTTTGTCTTTTCCCCCATGTAAAAGAACCTCCTCACATCTTTCTTTTAAACTAGTCCAAAGTGAAGGAAATATGCCCTAGAGGCAATAATAAAGTTGTTATTTTATATTTTCTTATTCATGATAAAGGTTTATTATTCATGCTAGAATTGTATTGATCGGAAACCTAAATATATGTGTGAATACATAAACAAATACCGTGTCCCTAGTAATCCTCTACTAGACTAGCTCATTGATCAAAGATGGTTAAGGTTTCCTAACCATAGACATGTGTTGCCATTTGATAACGGGATCACATCATTAGGAGAATGATGTGAGGACAAGACCCATCCGTTAGCTTAGCATAATGATTGTTCAAGTTTTATTGCTATTGCTTTCTTCATGTAAAATACATATTCCTTCGACTATGAGATTATGCAACTCCCGGATACCGGAGGAATACCTTGTGTGCTATCAAACGTCACAACGTAACAGGGTGATCATAAAGATGCTCTATAGGTATCTCCGAAGGTGTTTGTTGAGTTGGCATAGATCAAGACTAGGATTTGTCACTCTGAGTATCGGAGAGGTATCTCTGGGCCCTCTCGGTAATACACATCATAAGCTTGCAAGCAAATGACTAAGGAGTTAGTCACGAGGTGATGTATTACGGAACGAGTAAAGAGACTTGCCGGTAACGAGATTGAAGTGGGTATGAAGATACCGACGATCGAATCTCGGGCAAGTAACATACCGAGGGACAAAGGGAATTACGTATGTTGTCATAACGGTTCGACCGATAAAGATCTTCGTAGAATATGTAGGAGGTAATATGGGCATACTGGTTCCGCTATTGGTCATTGACCGGAGAGGTGTCTCGGTCATGTCTACATAGTTCTCAAACCCGTAGGGTCCGCACGCTTAACGTTCGATGACGATATAGTATTATATGAGTTATGTGATTTGGTGGCCGAATGTTGTTCGGAGTCCTAGATGACGAGGAGTCTCGAAATGGTCAAGAGGTAAAGATTGATATATATGACGATGGTATTCGGACGCCGAAAGTGTTCCGAAGGGTACCGAGTACTTATCGGGTCACCGGAAAGGAGTTTCGGGCACCCCCGACAAAGATATGGTCCTTATGGGCCAGGAGAGGGAAAACACCAGCCCACAAGGGGCTGGTGCACCCCCTATAGAGGCCAGCCTATAGGAGGAGAAGGAAGGAGGGGAGGGAAAGGAAAGTGTGGAGTAGGACTCCCCCTTCCTTCCCTCTCCCCCTCTTTCCTTCCCCCTTCTTCATATAAGGAAAGGGGGTGCAGGGCAAGGCAGCAGCCCTAGGGCTGCCGCCAGGTCTCGTGGGGCACCCTAGGGGCTGCCTCCTCCCCTCCCACCTATATATATGTGGGGAGGGGGCGCCACTCAAGGACACAACATTGTCTTAGCCGTGTGTGGCGCCCCCGTCCACCGTTTACTCCCTCGGTCATATCTTCGTACTGCTTAGGCGAAGCCCTACAAAGATCGCATCACCATCACCGTCACCATGACGTGGTGCTACCGGAACTCATCTACTACTACTACGCTCGTCTTGCTGGATGAAGAATGCGAGGACGTCACTGAGCTGAACATGTGCAGAACACGGAGGTGTCGTGCGTTCGGTACTAGATCAGTTGGGGCGCGAAGAAAGTTTGACTACATCAACCGCGTTGTGAAACGCTTCCGCTTACGGTCTAGGAGGGTACGTAGACATACTCTTTCCCTCATTGCTATGCATCTCCATGGATAGATCATTGCGTGTGCATATAATTTTTTTTGTTTTCCATGCAACGATTCTCAATAATGGTATCAGAGCCAGGTCTATGTGTAGACGATATGCATGAGTAGAGCACAAAGAGTTGTGGGCGGTGATAGTCATACTTATTACCACCAATGTCTTATTTTGATTCGGTGGTATTGTGGGATGAAGCGGCCCAGACCAACCTTACATGTCCACGCACATGAGACCGGTTCCACCGACTGACATGCAACTAGTTTTGCATAAAGGTGGCTGGCGGGTGTCTGTTTCTCCTACTTTGAGTTGAATCGAATTTGACATGATCTGGCTGGTGGCCGCCTTCGTGGAGCGCCGGGTGCTTCCGCTCCAAGGCCGGCCTCACATGATCTGCCAAATGAGCGACCGCTTCGACCCGTGCCGGCTGAGCACCAGGGAGATGCCTCACGCAGAGGTGTCTTACATGGTGAATTATATCTCCAACTGCAAGCTCGCCGAGGATTGGCGATACGGCAAGGAGCCGTATTCCCGCGCCAACCCTCCGCCTGCCGTAAGTTCTTTTCTTCTTTTCTCCCTTTTTTGTAGCCGGCCTCATGATAGCCGATTCTTGATCAATTGGTTTGCCTTTTGTAGAACCCTCTTTTCCCGCCGACAGCCGGGGCCGCTGGGGTAGAGCGCCAGCTCCTCCCCGACCTTACGATGGACGACACCGATGATCCGGACCTGGGAGCAGCCACCATGGAAGACGCCATCGTGGGGGAAGGCGACGAGGACGGAGGCGCGGGACTCGGGGCCAGCTTCGAGGACTGGCCGGATGACGATGAGGTCGAAGTCGTCCCGCACCGCCAGCCGACGCCCGATCATCAAGGCGTGAGCTCGTCTGCCGTGCCGGCTGCCCGTGGCGGCGCGCAGAAGCGCCGGGCTGTGTCGACCTTCTTCGGCAGCCGGCCGAAAAAATCCAAGGCCTCCACGGCGGCGACCAAGCGGGATGAGGCGGCCGCGAAGGCGGCCCGCTTCCACAAGGTGGTGAAGCAACCGCAGTCGATCTCTGCGTAAGTCATCAAATGTCTTGCGTATATATTTTTTGTCTTCTTCGTCCGAAACTCTTCTAAACCTTTCTTTTCTTGCCGGACAGGGCGCCGCTTTCTCTCGAGCGAGGTCCTGGCGGATCCGTAGTCGGGCCGACTGGAGGGTCCTCAAGCTCCCGCCGCGTGGATCCCCGCACCGACCTTAAGGAGGCCACGGAGCGGAACGCGCGGGAGGAGCGGGAGGCGGTGGAGCGAAGGACCGTCCAGGCGACGAAGGAGCGGGCTGACGCGGCGGCCAAGGCCCGGGCGGAGGCGGCAGCCGCGGAAACGGAGGCGGAGGCCTCGCACAACCGGCCTCCGCTGCTTGTTGTTCCCCTCCGCGCCGTGGCCCCCAACGTTCCCGTGCCCCCATCGGAGGAGGTCGACCAAGGCCCGCCGGTGATGGAGAGGCGGGAGGACCCCGTGATCTTCGTGGAGGAGGCGTCGCAGACGGCGTTGGCTGGAGCGGGCCAAAGCGGCCAATCAGCTGTGGCGCTAGAGCAGCCGTCCAGGGGCGAGCCGGCGGCAGGGGCCGGCCTCGAGGTGCAGCCGGCATTGCGCTGGTGCGTAGGGGGTGGCGCCTTCGCGCCGGAACCGCACCGAGCAGCGGGCTCCAGCCAGACGGCGGAGGCCCTGGAGGCGGCCAGCGTTAGCACGTCCGAGTGGACTCCCAGCGGGGGGACGGGCGAGCTGAACGCGGCGGCCCAGGAGGTCCAGAACCGGCTTCGAGATCAGGCCGCCTCGCTGCAGCGATACACTCAAGAGTTTCTCTCGACGCGGGCCATCATCCGAGTGAGTCTTTTGTCCTTGGTTATTTTGCTCTTTCGATTTCTTCCGTGGGGGCGCGTCAGCGCACCCACTGGGTGTAGTCCCCGAGTTCCGAGCCGGCTGCTGCGCAGGCGGCTTGGAACTTACTAGGTTTTGACAACTTAACTTATCCTTGCTTCCTGTATAATCTTTCAGGAGTATCACAACCTCCGTGCAGCCGCCTTCAACTCCCAGGCTCAAGAGCTGGGCAGGAGAACCAAGGACCTGACTAGCAGCCGGAGTGCATATTTGTTTCGTTCATCTCCTGGGAGGGCGCATCAGCGCACCCACTAGGTGTAGTCCCCGAGATTCGGGCCGACTGCTGAGCAGCCGGGTCGGATCTTCCTTGACGACTTCACCTTCTTAATTTCCTTTGTCTTCATGCTTGCAGGGGCCAATGCCGACTTGAGGGGGCAGCTCAGCGAGGCGCAGGCCGCCCTTCGCGCCATGGAAACTGAGTATGACGCCTTGGTCCTGGAGCGTGACCGCCTGGCCAAGAAGCTGGCTGACCAGGAGAAGAGCCACAAGGCGGCCCTGAAGAGGGCGCAGGATAACGAAGCCGCCTTGAAGGCCGAGTTTGAGACCGAAGCGGCGGGCTGGGCTGAGACCAGGCAAGCGCTGAATGAAGGCTTCGGCCGTATTGAGGATTTGATCGACGGTAAGCCGCCTTCCTCGCTCCTTGCATGCCCCTTGCCGCCTGATTTGTGTTCTGACTTGTGCTGCTTTTTATTCTCTGTGCAGACTACTTTCCCGGCTACTCCGTCTTCGCTACCCAAACCATCGAGGCCCATCGCGAAGCGCGCCGTCAGGCGGGGGCCGACATCGCGCCGGACGCGAGTCGGACGCTTGAGGAGCAACTCTTGGCGGTCCAAGCGCGGCTGCAGCCGGCTCATCGTATGCTCCGCCACCTCCAGCGCGCCGGGGCGCAGGTGTTGGCCGCCCTCTGGCCAAGCGAGACAATTCCCCGCACCTGAGTCGGACTGCCGACTGGCTGGAAGTTGCGGTTGGCCGCTTCGAGGCTTGGAAAGCATCAGCGGCCCGGCTTGGAGCTGGGCGGGCATTGGAGTTCGTCCGAGCTTGGTATCCGGGGCTGAACCTGGACCAGCTGCGCACCGGTCGGCTGGAGGCTGACGAAGAGCTGGAGGACGTGCGGCCGGCTATCGCTTAGCGCGCTTCGACGATCGCCGAGTGTACTGACATCAGCGTCTTCGCTCCTGAAATTAATGATGACGGCATTGCCCAGCTGGAGGAGTGGTTCGGGCTGGACCCGGCAGCAGGTGAAGACTCGGAAGAGGAGATCGCCTCCAGCGATGAAGGCGAAGACGATGAAGGAGAGGAGGGCGAAGACGTTGAGCCAGCCGGTGATGCGGCCAGCCAGCCTCAGGCTGATCGTGCCTCCAGCAACGAGGTGCATGCTAGCGTGCCCTCTGCGGGAGGCGGTGATCATGCCAAGGCTCGCCAGCCGGCACTGCCGTCTCCACTGACCTGCCCGACTCGCCAGTCGCTCCCTTGGCTTAGTCTGCCGTCCTTGTTTTTTCCTGCTTGTTGCCTTTTGAACAACTTTATCAAACTTGCGCAGTTCCACCCACTGGGGGTGTATTCAAACTATGTCGAATGCTGGCCTTTTGAAGGTCTTTTATGTAAATATTATTGCGTGTTTGGTTTCCATTCATGTATGCTTTTTATCCTTAGGCTGTTTCCTTTGCCGCCTTCCCCTTCTGAGAAGGCAAGTACTCGAGCTTTCTTAGATTGGAGCGAGGTGAATGGAAGCCGGCCGGCCGGCTACTCTGGTAGCCGGTCGGCGGTGGGAGAAAAACCGGCATTTGTTATATTAGTCCGTTAGTCCCTAGCCATTTTTCGTGTGGGCACCCGTTCCTGCCCTTGACTCTTGCCAGCCGGACAGCCGGTTCTTCGAACTGCGACTTTTGGCAAGAGAAGGCTTGGGAGCCGACACACTACTTGTCTGACTGCGGGTAGGACTTCTAATATAACTCCAGGCGGCCAGTCCCCGGGCCGACTAGTCGAACCCGGTGCCGGACGGAAAAAAGTGAATGCAATGACAAGGCCATAAGCATGATACTTTTCATTTATAGACAAAAGATGGCAGTCCCCAAGCTCTCCTCGGGGGGCCTATTGTCTCGTACTTAGTACAAAAGTTGGCGTGATACATACTGTATTTCAACTGTAAAACCTTCGGAGGAGGTTGGCGTTCCATGGTCGTTCTGACTCCTTGCCGGAGTCGTCTCTCTTTCGTGCCTTCGGCTTCTGCGCATCGATCAGGTAGTAGGAGTCGTTGCCTAAGGCTCTGCTGATGACGAAGGGGACCTCCCAAGGGGCCGAGAGCTTGTGCTGGCCGGCTGTTCGCTGGATCAGCCAGAGCACAAGATCGCCCTCTTGGAAGGATCTTGGCTTGACCTTCCGGCTGTGGTAGTGGCGCAGGCCCTGCTGATAGATGGCGGACTGGCTGAGGGCTAACAGCCGGCCTTCTTCCAGCAGGTCGACACCGTCTTCTCGTGCTTCCTTGGCCTCGGCTTCCGTGTACATGGTTACCCGAGGCGAGTCGAACTCGGTGTCAGTTGGGATGACCGCCTCGGCACCATATACGAGGAAGAAAGGAGTGAAGCCGGTTGACTTGTTTGGTGTAGTGCGCAGACTCCAGAGGACAGTCAGCAGCTCATCGAGCCAACAGCCGGCTGAACGCTCCAGTGGTACGATCAGTCGGGGCTTGATGCCGGAAAGGATGAGGCCGTTGGCTCGCTCGACCTGGCCGTTTGACTGCGGGTGGGCGACAGACGCTAGGTCCAACCGGATGCCTTGCGTCACGCAGAAACATGCCAAGGCTCCCTTGGCGAAATTCGTGCCATTGTCGGTGATGATGCTGTGTGGCATGCTGTACCGAGTTGTTATATCTGCGATAAATGTCATGGTAGTCGGCCCATTCAGCTTCTTGATCGGCTTTGCTTCAATCCATTTGGTGAATTTGTCCACGGTGACAAGCAGATGAGTCATGCCGCCGCGCGCCGTCTTGAATGGGCCCACCATGTCCAGTCCCCAAACGGCGAAGGGCCAAGTGAGGGGAATGGTCTTGAGTGCTGAAGCCGACATGTGTTGCTTGGAGCTGAAGAGTTGGCACCGTTTGCAATGTTTAACTAACTTCTTGGCGTCATCCAAAGCAGTCGTCCAAAAGAAACCATGGCGGAAGGCTTTGGCGACGAGTGATCTTGAGGCCGCATGGTGGCCGCATTCTCCTTGGTGGATGTCTCTGAGGATTGCAATTCCCTTCTCTTGCTCAAAGGCATCGCTGGAGGACTCCAGTGACACTGCGCTTGACGAGTTCTCGGTTGACGATTGTGTATGCTCTGGCTCGGCGTTGGACTTGTCTTGCCTCTACTTCGTCAGCCGATAGATCTTGGTTTATTAGGAAGTTGAGGATGGATTGAGCCCATGACGGAGCTGCGACTTCTTCTATTGCCAAAATGGCTACTGCGACCAGGGCGGGCGGGCTGGACGGTGAAATGCTGGAGTCGTCCGCCGCCTGTTGTGTTGGTGTAGTCTTCGGGTCGACTACCGCAGTTCCCGAGCCGGGTGAGGTAGCCCCCGGGCCGGGCGTAACTACGAAAGTCCCCGAGCCGCCTGCTGATACCCCCTGGCCGACTATCGAAGTCCCCAGGTCACCTGCTTGGTTCTTCCAGCCGGCTGCGTCGGGGTCAGGCGGCATGAAGATGGAATCAGACTCTGGAGACGTCTTGATAGACGGCTTGAGGAGGCGTTGTAGAGAGACACCGGTTGGTATTTCTTGCCGAGTGGAGCCTATTCGAGCCAGGGCATCAGCTGGCTCGTTGTCGGCTCGTGGTAGATGGAGGAACTCGCATCCTTCAAAATACCCACTGATCTGCTGAACGAGGAAGCGGTAGCTTGCCATATTTGCGTCCTTGGCATCCCAGTCGCCGGATGATTACTGGACCACCAAGTCCGAGTCGCCATAACATAGGATCCGGCGAATGCCGAGCTCTTTGGCAAGCCGGAGCCCGTGTACGAGCGCCTCATACTCGGCCACGTTGTTGGAAGCGGCAAAGTGAATTTGCAGCGTGTATCTGAGCTTGTCGCCTTTGGGAGAGGTGAGGATGACACCGGCTCCCAAGCCGGTGCGCATCTTGGACCCATCGAAGTGCATGCACCAATGAGTGGAGTCGAGAGCCGGCGGTAGGTACTGGGTCTCGGCCCAGTCGACGAGGAAGTCGGCCAATGCTTGGGACTTGATGGTGGTGCGAGGCTGGTAGAAGATCATATAGGGGGCCAGCTCGATGGCCCATTTCGCCACCTGGCCGGATGCATCCCGGCTGCCTATGATCTCGGCCAGCGGGGCGGTGCATACAACCGTGATGGGATGCTCTTGGAAGTAGGGCTTCAGCTTCTTGGCGGCGAAGTACACGCCGTAGCACATCTTCTGGTAGTGCGGGTAGTTCTGCTTCGAGGTAGACAGCACCTCGCTCAAATAGTACACCGGCCTCTAGACCGGTTGGGCTCGGCCTTCTTCTGGGCGCTGGACTATGATGACGGTGCTGACCACCCGGCTAGTTGCGGCAATGTAGAGGAGCATGGGCTCTTTCTCAGTCGGCGCCGCCAGGACAGGCGGCATGGCCAGCATCTTCTTCAGCTCGTGAAAAGCTTGATCGGCTTGGTCATTCCACTCGAAGTGGTTGGTCTTCTTCATGAGGCGATAGAGGGGAAGAGCTTTCTCTCCGAGCCGGCTGATGAAGCGGTTCAGGGAGGCCAAGCATCCGGTAAACTTCTGGACGTCTCGAAGTTTGGTGGGAATCGCCATTCTCTCAATGGCCTTGATCTTTACTGGGTTGCATTCGATGCCGCGTTCGGAGACCAGGAAGCCTAGGAGCTGGCTGGCTGGCACTCCGAACATGCATTTCTCGGGGTTAAGCTTGATTTGGAACCGGCGTAGGTTCTCAAATGTTTCCTTGAGGTCTTCCAGCAAGGTGCCGCGCTTCTCCGTCTTCACCACAATGTCGTCTACGTAGACGTGGGCATTTCTGCCGAGTTGCTTGAGGAGGCACTTCTGCATGCAACGCTGAAAAGTGGCACCGGCATTTCTCAAGCCGAATTTCATAGTCAGGTAGCAGAAGGCTCCGAATGGCGTGATGAAGGCGGTCTTCAGGCGGTCTGCCGGATCTAACTTTATCTGGTGATACCCTGAGTAAGCATCCAAGAAACTCAACAGCTCGCATCCGGCCGTGGAGTCTATCACTTGGTCAATCCTTGGCAGGGCAAAGGGATCTTTGGGGCAGGCCTTGTTGAGGCTCGTGTAGTCTATACACATGCGCCACTTGTTGTTCTTCTTTAGCACGAGGACCGGGTTGGCGAGCCACTCTGGAAAGAAAACTTCCATAATGAAGCCGGCTGCCAGAAGCCGTGCTATCTCCTCTCACACAATCCTGCGTTTCTCCTTCGATAGTCGGCGGAGGGGTTGTTTGACTGGCTTTGCGTCTTCTCGGACGTGTAGTTTGTGCTCGGCGAATTCCTTCGGAACGCCCGGCATGTCCTTGGGGGACCATGCAAAGATGTCCCGATTCTCATGGAGGAAATCGGCGAGCTCGCCTTCCTATTTGCTGTTTAGGTTTGCCACGATTACGGCAAACCTCTCTGGGTGCTCGGGGTCAAGAGGTATCTTCTTCGTCTCCTTGGCCGACTGGAAAGATCCTTGAGCATCATGCTCCTTGGGATCGGGGGACAAGGCCGACTGTTTGCCGGCCATGGCCACGACTCGGTCCAACATCTTCTTTTCTTCGGCAATCACAAGGGACTCGGCCAGCCGACTGCTGGCTGCTGCGCACTCAGAGGACTTCTTGTAATCGCCGGCTATGGTGATGATGCCTTTGGTGCTCGGTATCTTCATCTTGAGGTATGCATAGTGGGGAACTGCCATGAACTTGGCCAAGGCAGGTTGGCCAAGCAATGCATGGTAAGGGCTCTCCAGGTCCACCACTTCAAACCAGATCGCTTCCCGGCGGAAATGCTCCTTGTCCCTAAAAAGTACATCAATCTTGATCTTGCCAATGGGGGCGCAGGACAGGCCGGGTACGATGCCACGGAACACAGTCCAAGTAGGCATGAGTTGCTTCGTCTTGACATTCAGCTTCTCCATGGTGTCACGATACAGGATGTTGATGCTGCTCCCGCCGTCTATCAGCACGCGGGAGAATCGGGCAGCGCGTCTATCCGTTGCAAGGGTGGCATCCAAAACCAACGCATAAGAGCCGGGAGATGGCATCACCTCTGGGTGGTCGGTCCGGCTCCAGCTGATAGGTTTTTCTGACCAGTGCATGTGCTCGGTGGGGTTGGCAGCAACCATGCTGACTTCTTGGTGCCCTCGGCGTTTGCTGCGCCGGTCTTCGGGCTGACTCGTAAAGATGATATAGGCTGCATGCTCGTCGGGGAACTCATCATGCACGACTCCGACTGCGGGCCGAGCGGCCGGCGGCTACGGAGCCGGAGGCGGCGGACTGGCAGGAGGAGGCGGTGCGAGCCCTTCGCCTTTAGAGATTCGGGTGAGCCAGTGGCACTTCCAGGTCATGTGGTTGGACGGCTTCGCGCCGTTGTGGAACTTGCACGGGGCGTCGAGAGTCTGCTCGTAGGAGAAGGCCGGCTGCCAAGCCGGCTTGCCGTTCCTCTGCTTCTTGGGTGCGGGCCGCGCTTCGGGCTGCTCGTCTTCGACTGTGGCCACCTGCCGACTGGTGGAGGGCGGCACTGGGCCCTTGCGCTTGTGGTCGTTCTGGTGTGGGCGTCGGCCGGAGTCCCCAGCTGGCGTCTTGGGCGCCGGGTTGAGTACCTTTCCGGATGCGTCTACCCGGAGTTCGGTCTTCATCGAGGAGTCGGCGGTGGCGTACTTGTCCGCTATGATCAGAAGCTCGTCGAGGGTAGTCGGCTCGTCGCAGAGGAGCTTGTGCTTGAGGAGGGTGCCTTCTCGGCACCCGGCAGTGAAGTATTCTATGGCTTGCACCTCGTGCACCCCTTCGCAAGAGTTGTGGAGCTCGGCCCAACGCGTGAGATAGTCGCGAGTGGACTCGGCGGGGCCTTGTACGCACAAGGAGAGCTGTCTGGGCTTGGGAGCCCGCTTGTAGGTGCTGGTGAAGTTGCGGACGAAGGCTTCTGTGAAGTCTAGCCAGCTGTTGACGCTGTATGGCTTGAGGCTGCTGAGCCAGGTCCGCGTCGTGCCCTGCAGCATGAGGGGCACGTACTTCACGGCAACGCGCCTGTTGCCGTTGGCTATGCTAACCGCCGTGGAGTAGTCGATTAACCAATCTTCCGGTTTCACGGAGCCATTGTACTTGGGCGTGTCTCTTGGGAGCGAGAATCCTTTGGGGAAAGGCTCGTCGCGGATGCGGGGGCCGAAGCAAGGCGGGCCGACATCGTCTGCTTCTTCTAGCGCCAGGGATCGTGCCAGGCGGTCGATCCGATGGCGGGCGTCGTTCTCGCCGACTCCTTCGCGGCGACCTAGCCGGCCGCTGAGAGTCGGATGCGCAACAGGCGGCGGGGTGGGATATCTCTCTCCACGGGGCCGGGGCGGAGGCAGGTTGCCCCGCCACTCCACGGCCCGGGGGTGGCCTTCTGCGTCTCGATTGATGGAGATTCGGGTTCGGGTTCGGCTGGCAGCCAGTTCTTTCTCGCGCCGCGCGCGGGTTTTACCCGTAGTCGGCGTCCGGGACGTCGCGCCGTGATCTTGGCGCGGGGGAGGGCTTTCCGCGTGGGCGTCGGCTTCGTGCCGCTGCGCGGCTGCATCGATCAGCTGCTGGATGCGTCGGGTCATGTGGGGGAGTTCTTCGGCCCCCAGTCCATCTAGCTCGTCTACGGCCGCCTGGGCGGCGCGCAGGTTCTCGAGTGGAGTAGCGTAGACTAGGCGGTCGACTCCTAGCGTATCGGTGATGACAGCGCCACACTGTCTGACAACGTCGGCCCGGCTAGGCCCGCCTGGGGACGGCGTGCCAAAGGCGGCGCGGTCGGCCTCACGTCGGTGGGCCTCAGCGAGGCATCTCATGGAAACCAACTTCCGGCCCTCCGCGAGGAGGGCAAGGCGGCGAGCTTCCAATGCTTCAGCGTCGGCATCGGCCAGAAGGGGGATGGACAAGTCGTGGACCGCCGCGGGCAGGGCGTCGTGGGCGCTCTCGTCAGAAGCGCCGCCGTGGCCGATGACCATCACCTCGGTGGTGACAGCATCGCAGCCATCGGCCCGGGGAAGCAGGTTGTTGTAGATCGCGACGTTGGTGGGGAACGTGTCGAGTGATGCCGTGTCGGAGTCGACAGGCATCGGATCGGTGGAGCCAACCGACTCCAAGTCCACGACAGGCTCGCCGGAGACGTGGAGCTGGCCAAGGAGGTTGATGAGGTGGTCGGTGCCCGCGTCGGAGGCGAGCTCGTCATAGATGAGAGTCTTGTCAAGGAGATCGGCGAGGCTGCTCGCCACATAGATGTTGGTGACGCCTTGTAGCACATCGTGGCAAGCGCCATCGGGCGTGCCGGGCTGGCTACGCTCGCGGGGGAGGAAGAGGGTTCCCGTCCAGAACAGGTCTCCGGACGGCGGTGCACCTGGCCCCATGGTGGGCGCCAAATGTCGGGTGGTAGGTGCGACATATGCCAACGGGTGGCTTATCATTGTGGGAGCCAGTAAGACGTCGCCGGTGCCTGGAAACGGGATGAGGCGAAGACATGCACGCCGGCGAATCTTACCCAGCTTCGGGGCTCTCCATGGAGATAACACCCCTACTGCTGCTCTGCGGGGTCTTCGCATGGTCACTAGATTAACAAGTAGCTACACGGTGCTCCTTGAGCTGTTGGCGAGAGGAGGAAGAAGGGCACGGCTTGCTCTCTTCTCCTCCCTATGTGGTGTCTGAGACTAGCAGGGATTGATCTTCTTTGCATGGATGCCCCGGGGGGTTTATATAAGCCTACCCCCCGGGGGTACAATGGTAATCCGGCTAGGCGCGGGGCCCAGCTGTCTGTGTCTACACTCTCCGGCTTCTGCGTCGGCTATTGGGGCCCGCCGGCTAGTGGGTCCTGCCGGCTGCCGGCTCCTTGGTCGACAGGCAGGCCCCACGGTCAGGGCCTTGTCGGCGGCTGGTTACTGTTGCTCAATCTTGGTGGCGAGGGCTTCGCCGAAGTGGGCGTGGCTACAGTGCCGCCGCCCGGTGGGCGATCACTGTAGCCTCACCGCGTCTTGTCTCCTTAATGGGGCGTCTTCTTCGAGGGAGGTGGCAAGCCGGCTGTGGGGAGCCGGCTCTATCTTGGGCTGACTGGGGGAGGTCTGGCCGCCTTCGGGTGTCTCTCTGCCCGAAAGGGCCCACCGCCTGTGGGCCGTACTGGTAGCTCGTCATGGATGACATCAGGGTCAACGTGGCAACAGTGCTGCGCCGGACTGGTCATGGCCACCCGTACGGCGCACTGTGCCAGGCGTGCTCCAGGATTTGGGGGTGGCAGGCTTCACTGTAGCCACGCCCCGTCACATCACAGTTATGTGGATGCAGACTTCGAGGGTACGATCTTGACCGCTTTAGGGGAGCCGGCTTCTTGGAGTCGGCCTTCTCGCGGCCGGCTTCTGGGAGCCGGCAAAGGGAAGGCGGCCCTGTGTCTTGGATTCTTGAGGGCCGAATCGGCTCGTAATTTTTTCAGAAGGGCCAGGGGGAGCCGGCTAGGCTACCCATGGTTATTTACTCTTACACTCAAGGTCTTCAACGAAGAACTCCGTGGGATAAGCAGCATCTTGGGGCAATGGCTTCATCATACTGAGCATCTGACTCATATTAGGTTCATTCTTCTGAAAGATGCTCTCAATAGCTTCACTATGAAGCTGACAGCCATGCTCGTAGAGATCGCCAGGAGTGGGCAAACCAATGAGCTCAATGATGTCAAAGGCTTTGGCTTCGTGATGAACGTTTCCTGTCATCCACTCCAGGACCCAAGTCTTCGGATCTCTGCTATACCCGCGGATGTGAAGTGTGGCATAGAATTGGAGCAACAACTCTTCATTCCAATGCTCTTGGTCAGTGACGAACGGCAGCAGTCCAACCTCCTTGAAGCAATCCAGAGCTTCTTCCAGATAGGGCAGACCAGCTATTGCTTCAATGTCAAGGCGCTTGTGTGGAAAGATGCGACCTTGGTTGTAAAGAACGCATGAGTAATAGCTTCGCTGCGGATAACTCCAGAACCGATCAGATGATATTCTTTCCCTTGAGTAGGGGTTCTTGGAGCTATTGAAGAATGTGTTGTCTGCTGTGAAGCCATTGATATTGAAGGAGCCAGGTGCTGATGCAGGATCTGGGAACCTTGGCAATCTTGGGATTGGCTTCTGCACCTGAGGCATGTGCTCAACATGATAGTCGAACTGGGGAGCGGCAGCAGATGCAGGAATAGAAGCGGCGGGATCAGTGGCTTCGCTGACTTCTGGTGCTTTTGTTGGTGAGGGCTCCACATTAGCTTCAGCCATGACAGCGTCAGTGGCTTCAGTGGTGTTGGTGGTGGCAGCCTCAAGATGTTCAACCTCCACTTGGAGGGTCGGTCACGATCACGTTCTCCTCGAGAACCACTTCTTGGTGGGACAGGGAAGTGGCAACTTGTGGGACTTCTTCTTCAGCGGCTGATGCAGCCGGATTGTCTTTAGCGGAGACTTGAGGCCTTGGACCTTTGCGAAGCCTGCGCAACGCGGGTGACGCTTGTGGAGTTGCTGTTGGCTGGGCCTCAAAGTCTTCTTCCTCTTGTGGGCGATCTGCGCATGAAGCATCCTATGCAATTGGCGTCAGTGGACGACCAATGCTGATGAGTTCGCTGTGCGTGAGCACAGGCGATGATACCTGTTGGTGCTCTAGTTGAGGAAGGGCTGCATCATCTTCAACATGGTCATGGTGACCAATGTCTTCAGCAGCAATGGGATCAGTTGCTGGAAAGTCTTCAGCTTCATGAGCCTCTGTGAAAGCAGGCTCATGGACAGTCAGTTGACGTTCTTGTGGATCGGTGTCGGGGTGAACCATGGAAATGGGTTCAACAATCAAGGGCTCTGTGGGAGCAGCCCGTTCCTTCTTGGTCTTTCTTTTCTTCTTGGCGGGGGCAGTAGCAGAGGATTCAGGATGTTTTCTCTTCCTTGCTTCAGCCTCAGCAGTCCTGATCTTCTTCAGTTCTGAAGCGGTTGACCTGGCCTTTGGCTTCAGGCCAGTCATGCTAGTTGGGAAGACAACGGGATCTGCTTCCTGCCTTGATGCTTCGGGTTCAGCCATAGCGGGCTTCTTCGTCTTCTTGGCAGCCATCCTGGGGTCGATGCCAGGACGCTCAAGGGCCTTGCGCTTCTCAGCCTCATTGTAGGCTTGCACACACCTATCAGCCAAGACCTTCATGCGCTCACGAGAACCCTGAGCTTCTGCACGTTTCTTTAGAAAGGCTTCCTTGAGCTCGTGGAGCATAATCTTGAAGTTCTTCACGTCTTGCACGCTGAGCTTGGCCATATGCTTCTTGAACTGAGATTTCTCAAAGTCAATCTTCTGCTTCAGTTCAACAATGCGCTGGGCGATGACTAACTCTGAAGCAATGGCCCATGGAAGGCGACACTAAGGCCAATGGGTAGTTGCAGATCATCGAAGCTGATGTTTGGCGTGTCAAACCATTCATCAATGAAGTTGTGGATGATTGTTACATCAAAGAGAGGCAGATCATTGAAGATTTCTGCTTCTTCTTTGCTCTTGATGAGTTGCTCAAGAGCGTCATCTGCAAGATCTTCATCACTTGACAGATCAATGGCATCATTGCGCAGAATGGCAGCAGCAGTTAGCTCTTGGCTGGTGTGCGGCAGAGGCATCTTGACCTTCTGGGGCTTGGAGATGCGTGACAAATCTTTAGACTGCACACTGTCTTCAGGAGGTGCAGTTGCCAGTGGCTTCGCTCGTGAGATTTTTGGTGAAGGGGCAGGCTTTGAAGCTTTAGGCTTTTTCAACTTCTTTGGCTTCGGCGCTGCAGGCGCTTCATCTGATTCAGCGTCAGCTGCAGGCTCATTCACGGCTGTCCCTTGAACCAAGATATGGGTGATGAGACCTTCAAGGTTGTAGAAAGGACTGACGACATTGGGTTCTGCATCACGGGTGCCATCAGCCCTTGGAGAAGAAGGACCAGGGTTGAAGTCTAGTCCCAATGTCTTCTTGTTCTGCTTCGCTGTGTTCTGGGCAAACTGAAAGTTGCGCTTGAACAGAATGTCGTCACGACACCATAGAAGTGACGATGGGTCAGCATCCGCAGGCTGTGGTCCACGGACCATGCATGGATAGAAGCCTTGTTCAATGGCTTCATCTCTGGTCCTGGGTTGAAGATTTTTGTAGAGGATGTCTCCCCATGGCCACTTGATGGCATTCTTTTCAGCATATTCCTTTGTCACAAATCTGTACTTGAACCACTGTTCTGCCCAATAGCGTCGAATCCATTGGATTCGTGTTTTGCGTTGATTGTAATCCTCTTCAGGATCTGTCTTGTACAGTTCTGAGAGGTCATCTGGCAGATCTCTTGATGTTTCTCCATGACACTTTCTGCCACCCTTCCTTGCTGATTTCTCTGAAGCCATGAACTTTAAATTGAAAGGCTTCAATACGTTCAAAGGCTTCAAGGGCTTTCGCTTGCTGGACAGGCAGGAACTGGCTTCGGGAGAATTGATATGATGCTGTAAGAATTCTGCAAATGAATGCAGACTATGAGAACCAAGGGATTCTCCCACGGACATGTACCTGTGACAGCATTAAGGTGCAAGGGAAGGGGAAGAGGTCATATGCATTCTCAGAAGATTTTGAATATAAATCAGTTTAGAAGACATTGACCTCATCGTGCGAAGACATTCACTCATAGATAAGGAGTTGGTTCCAGATTTGTACGAATCCAGAGATCAGTACAAGTGAGGAATCTAACTACTTTGTGAAGCATAAGTGAATATACTAGGCATGTTATGAGATGCAATATGAGAGAGATCTAACTTATGTGAATAGAAACTGCTTGTGGTAGAAAGTGACAAAGCCATAGGATCAACGGTGTCGTAAAAAGGAAGTTTTATTTACCACACTAAGAACTGCTAGACGGAGTGGAAGAGGAGGCCGAGCAGTTCGATCTTCCGTGCCCTAACTTGGCGACGGAGGACACCTACGGCTACGGCGGAGAGGACGATGTCTGCGGTCGGCGTGAAGACGGCGTCGGAGAGGTTGCGGCAGCGAAGCGCTTCGTCGCCGGCGTCGTCGAGGGCTAGCGGTGGCACTAGGGTTCGTGCGAGAGTGGAAGAAGAGATAATGACCGCTGTGAAGTGTGTATTTATAGGTACAGGGGCGGCACTGCGTTATTACACAGGTGCCCCTGGCGATTCGCGTCTGAGGAACACGTGGCCATCATGCAGAATTTTGGGGTTTGTTCCACATCCCACGCACTCCTGGATTGTCGGGTGGACGTTCCTACTTCTCCGGGTTTCATGTGGAGGAATGAGCATTGAAAGCGGACTTAAGGTTTGTCTCTGTATCTTCTGCTGACAAGGACACAGAGAAGACATTCGACAGTTTCAATAGAATGCATATGATTTGGAGAGATAGAGTTTGAGATAGAAAGCACAGAGAGGTTAGGGTCCGATCACATTCACTTAGTTCAAAAGATTCAACAAGAAGACATAGCTATAAGTGAATGCTGTAGAGGACAGAACACTAGTATATATGTATATAATCAACATAGTGAAGATAATCATGAAAACATGTTGAGATTGAAGCCAAACCAAATGTGAAGACATAGCAAGGTAACGCCATGAGTGAAACACTTCAAATAGAACATTTGGTGGTGGCGTTACCCACTGTATAGGAAGTATTAGGCCCAGACACGGCGCACAATTGTCGTGGCGCTCCGAAGTCAAATTCCACATTAATGTATTCACACTTAGAATGTATGTCTTCATTGATTGAAGATATACTTTACTTCGTGTGTTGCACATCTAAGTCATCAATATGCATAAGGGTTATGATGTGTGCCTGATCACAGGACATTTGAGGATTCCAGGATATTTAGCTCACACCGTAACTTGCAAAATCTCTTTTCATCCAAGGGCTTGGTGAAGATATCTGCCAATTGCTCTTTAGTGTTAACGTGTATGATATCAATATCTTCCTGCACAACATGATCTCTGAGAAAGTGATGACGAATTTCAATGTGCTTTGTCTTCGAGTGCTGAACTGGGTTGTTGGCAATCTTGATGGCGCTTTCGTTGTCGCAGTAGAGTGGCACTTGCTTCAGATGAATGCCATAGTCCTTGAGTGTTTGCTTCATCCACAGAAGCTGAGCGCAGCAAGATCCAGCAGCAACGTATTCAGATTCAGCAGTGGAGAGAGATACACAGTTCTACTTCTTTGAAGACCAACATACAAGTGATCGTCCCAGAAAATGACATATGCCTGATGTAGACTTGCGATCCACTTTGTCACCAGCATAATCAGCATCCGAGAATCCAACCATATCAAACTCTGAGCCCTTTGGATACCATAATCCTAGAGTTGGGGTGTGAGCCAAATATCGAAGAATTCGCTTCACAGCTAAGTGATGCGACTCCTTTGGTGCCGCTTGGAATCGAGCACACATGCAAACACTAAGCATAATATCTGGCCTAGATGCACATAGATAAAGTAAAGAACCAATCATGGAGCGGTATACCTTTTGATCGAACTCTTTACCATTGTCGTCAGGACCCAGATGATGTTTGGCTGGCATTGGCGTCGTGAAGCCTTTGCAGTCTTGCATACCGAACTTCCTCAGGCAATCTTTGAGATACTTCTCTTGAGATATGAAGATGCCGTTGCGTTGCTGTCGTATTTGAAGACCGAGAAAGAACTTCAGCTCTCCCATCATAGACATTTGATATTGCTCTTGCATCATAAATCCAAACTCTTCACTGTACTTCTGATTGGTGCACCCGAAGATAATGTCATCCACATATATTTGGCACACAAACAGTTCACCATCATATGTCTTCGTGGAGAGAGTGGGGTCGAGGGAACCAGGTATGAAGCCTTTGCTCTTCAGGAAGTATTTGAGTGTGTGATACCAGGCCCGAGGGGCTTGTTTGAGGCCATACAGTGCCTTGCTGAGCTTGTATACCATGTCAGGATGTTTTGGATCTTCAAAGCCAGGTGGTTGTGCAACATACACTTCTTCTTCAATCTTGCCATTGAGAAAGGCGCTCTTCACATCCATTTGATAAAGAAGTATGTTGCGATGATTTGCATAGGCCAGCAGTATGCGTATGGCTTCAAGTCTAGCCACAGGAGAAAATGTTTCATCGAAGTCAATGCCTTCCACTTGAGTATATCCTTGAGCAACGAGACGAGCTTTGTTTCTGACAACTTGACCGTGCTCATCTTGTTTGTTGCGGTATATCCATTTTGTGCCTATTATGTTGTGCTTCCGAGGATCGGGACGCTTAACCAGTTCCTATACATTATTCAGCTCAAATTGTTGAAGCTCTTTTTGCATAGCTTGAATCCATTCAGGTTCCATGAAGGCTTCTTCAACTTTCTTGGGTTCTGTTATTGAGATGAATGCGAAGTGCCCACAGAAATTTGCTAGCTGAGTTGCCCTTGAACGAGTGAGTGGACCGGGTGCATTGATGCTATCAATTATTCTTTCAATCTGCACTTCATTGGCAACACGAGGATGTACAGGGCGAAGATTTTGCTCTTGCTGATCATTGTCGTTGTTAGAGGGAATGTCTTCAGGCTGAGCATTGTCTTCAGGTTGATCAGGTGCTGAGATGATAAGTTCTTCTTCAGGATGAGCTTCAGAAGGAATAATTTCTCCAGTTCCCATGAGCTTGATTGATTCACTGGATGGAACTTCATCTAGCACATTTGGCAGGTGCTCTCTTTGTGAACCGTTGGTCTCATCGAACCGCACATCCACTATTTCAACCACTTTATAATGAAAGAGATTGAAGACTCTGTAGGAGTGCGAATCCTTTCCATATCCAAGCATAAAACCCTCATGTGCTTTTGGTGCAAACTTTGAGGTGTGATGTCGGTCCTTGATCCAGCACTTGGCGCCAAATACTCTGAAGTAACTGACATTTGGCTTCTTGCCAGTAAGGAGCTCATAAGATGTCTTGTTCAGAAGCTTGTGAAGATAAACACGATTGATTGTATGGCATGCAGTATCAATGGCTTCAGGCCAGAATTTTCTTGGAGTCTTGTATTCATCTAGCATCATTCTGGCCATCTCAATGAGTGTTCTGTTCTTGCGTTCGACGACGCCATTCTACTGTGGCGTGTACGGGGCTGAGAATTCATGTGTGATGCCCAAGGTATCAAGATATGTATCAAGGCCAGTGTTCTTGAATTCAGTGCCATTGTCACTTCTGATATGCTTTATCTTGGCGCCATAGTTGTTCATTGGTCGATTGGCGAAGCGTCTGAAGACATCCCGCACTTCAGTCTTGTAAAGGATTATGTGCACCCAAGTATATCTAGAATAATCATCAACAATGACAAAGCCATAGAGACAAGCAGTAGTAGTAAGAGTTGAGTAATGAGTGGGACCGAAAAGATCCATGTGAAGCAGTTCGAAGGGTCGAGTAGTAGTCATGATTGTCTTCGAGGGATGTTTGGCCCTCGTCATCTTTCCTGCCTCACAGGCACCGCATAAGTGATCTTTCTTGAATTTGACACCCTCGATGCCTATGACATGCTTCTTCTTTGCCAGGGTGTGGAGGTTCCTCATGCCAGCATGCCCAAGCCTTCGATGCCAAAGCCAGCAGTCTGAAGCTTTTGCTAGAAGACATACGGCAAGCTGTGGTCCTGCTGAGAAATCTACCACGTACAAATCATCTTTTTGATACCCTTCAAATACTAGAGACTTGTCAGATTCCATTAGAACAAGGCAACGATATTTTCCAAATATTACGATCATGTTTAAATCGCAAAGCATTGAGACAGACATTAAGTTGAAGCCAATGGATTCAACAAGCATGACTTTATCCATGTGTTGATCCCTTGAGATTGCAACTCTACCTAGACCCAGTACCTTACTTTTGCCAGTGTCAGCAAATGTGATGTGTCTCTTGTCGGATGGACGTAAGGTTGAGTCCATAAGAAGGCTTCTTTTGCCAGTCATGTGATTTGTACACCCACTATCAATAATCCATTCTGAAGACGCTGGTGTCGTACCCTACAGTGCAGTTAGGGGGATAGGCTTCACGAAGAGAATTGTGAAGCAAAAACATTTGACGAACCAGTGGGTTATGAAATATTAGATCCAGATTAGGACTAATAGGGAGAGTAGCAAGCGATTCAGGAACGAAGTACATAGTAAGACCATTCGGGCATTTGATCTTGCACCCTACAAGATGTTTAAGGTCCCCAGCAATAGCGTCAGACGATTTTGGTTTTCTGCTGGAGACCTTTCCCTACAAAAGAGAGTTAAGCTTTCTTAGCCACCCACATCTTCAAGGGTGGCTTAGAAGCAATAAGTCTAAGTGCAACATTTGAGAACTTTGGCTTTGGAGCCCTAGCAAATAGTCTTGCAGGCGGACAATAGTACTCATAAGAATAAGCAGAATAGTTCTTGGTCTTATGAACATGGCGGTTTGATGAACCTCTCTCATATTCATAGGCCTGAGTATGGTTTCCCTGCAAAACATTTGCGTTAGTGCGACTCAGGTGAGTCCTCTGTCTGTATGAAGCCTTTGGACCGTATGAAGCCTTTGGTCTGAGGTTTGTCTTCTTCACGTGAGGTGTCATGATGACATTCATAGGAAGATTCTCCAGACACTTTTTCGGAACCCAGATCTTCTTCATAGGCGGTCCATTCCTGCAGTTAGTACCAATGTACTTGGCAAACACTTCACCATTCTGATTCTTAAACAGTTTATAGTTTGCATCAAACGATTCATCAATGACAATGGGGTTTGCACAAGTGAACCCAGATAGAGTGGATGGATCTGCTGAAAATTCCTTTGCAGCAACCCATGTGGTTTTGGGGTACTGCTCAGGTTTCCAGTAAGAGCCATCAACATTCATTTTCCTTATGAACCCAACACCCTCTTTCCTCGGGTTTCGGTTCAAGATCTGCTTTTTGAGGACATCACATAGTGTCTGATGCCCTTTAAGACTTTTGTACATCCCTGTTTCAAGCAATGTCTTCAACCTAGCATTCTCATCAGCAATAGCAGTGGAATCCTCAGCAGAGGGGTTAGTTCCCACATTAACAGTTGAAGATATTGCAACAGTAGCAGCAGTAGAACATTCTGCAACAGTAGTAGCATTATCACACTCAATGCATTTAAGACATGGTGGTTCAAATCCTTCCTGAGCGGAGCTGATCTGTTCGGTGCGAAGTGACTCGTTTTCCTTTTGAAGATCTTCATGAGCCGCTCTCAATTTCTCAAGATCTTGCTTCCTTTGAAGATAATCATAGGAAAGCTTTTCATGAGTTGTTGAGAGCGTTTCATGACGACTTTCAAGTTCCTCAAAGTTAACGTGAAGATTTTTTATGTCTTCAATTAAGGACTCAGATCGAGTCATTTTAGCACCTAACAGATCATCGCTTTTGTCTAACAGTTTTTGAATATGTTCCGTAGCTTTCTGTTGTTCAGTTGCAATTTTAGCAAGTGTTTTGTAGCTGGGTTTTGAACCACAATCAGAGTCATCGTCACTAGATGTTTGATAGTGAGTAGTGCGTGTGTTTACCTTGGCACTGCGTGCCATGAAGCAGTAGGTAGAAGCGGAGTAGTCCTTGTCATTTGCATCGGTGTCGGTGATGATGTCATTGTCTTCAGTGTTGAAGATGGACTTGGCAACGTATGCTATAGCCAGACTTGCGACGCCTGAATCGGACTCCTCCTCAGACTCCACCTCCGCCTCCTCATAAGAGGACTCCTCCTCTGAATCCATTTCCTTTCCAACAAACGCACGTGCCTTGCCAAATGAGCTCTTCTTGTGTGATGAAGACTTTGAGGAAGACTTGGAAGAAGACTTTGAGTATTTCTTCTTCTTCTTGTCGTCAGAGTCATATTCCTTGCTCTTCTTCTTCTTTTTGTTCTCATTGTCCCACTGCGGACACTCAGAGATGAAGTGGCCAGGTTTCTTGCACTTGTGACATGTTTTCTTCTTGTAGTCGTGAGTAGAAGCTTCATCATTCCTTGAGCTTGATTGGGAAGACTTTCTGAAACCTTTCTTCTTAGTGAATTTTTGGAACTTCTTCACAAGCATAGCAAGTTCCCTTCCAATGTCTTCAAGATCATCAGAACTGCTGTCAGATTCTTCTTCAGATGAGGAGACAGCTTTTGCCTTCAAAGCATGAGTTCGCCCATAGTTTGGACCGTAGATATCTCTTTTCTCAGAAAGCTAAAACTCATGTGTATTGAGCCTCTCAAGTATGTCAGACGGATCGAGTGTCTTGAAATCAGGACGTTCTTGAATCATCAGGGCTAGGGTGTCAAATGAACTATCAAGTGATCTCAGTAGTGTCTTGACGACTTCATGCTTGGTGATCTCAGTAGCGCCGAGGGCTTGAAGCTCATTTGTGATGTCAGTGAGTCGGTCAAATGTGAGCTGGACATTCTCATTGTCATTTCGCTTGAAGCGGTTGAAGAGGTTGCGAAGGACACTGATTCTCTGATCTCTCTGGGTTGAGACGCCTTCATTGACCTTGGAGAGCCAGTCCCAGACCAGCTTAGATGTTTCCAAAGCACTCACACGGCCATACTGTCCTTTGATCAGATAACCACAGATGATATTCTTGGCAGTAGAGTCCAGTTGAACGAACTTCCTGACATCAGCAGTAGTGACACCTTCTCCAGCCTTGGGAATGCCTATCTTGACGACATACCATAGGTCGACGTCAATGGCTTCAAGATGCATGCGCATCTTATTCTTCCAGTAGGGATATTCAGTTCCATCGAAGACGGGTCATGCATCGGAGACTTTAATTATCCCTGCAGTCGACATAGCTAAAACTCCAGGTGGTTAAACCGAATCACACAGAACAAGGGAGCACCTCGCTCTGATACCAATTGAAAGTGCGTTATATCGACTAGAGGGGGGGTGAATAGGCGATTTTTATGAAAGTCTTCAAAACATGGAGGTTATGAAGACAAATGATAGAAATAAACCTATTACCCTGCAGCGGAAGGTAGACTACACTAGGCAAGCCATAGTCAAGTATTCAATGGAGTGAAAGCACAATGACTAATAGCAGCAATGTAGTAAGGATCAGGTAGGAAGATATTATGAAGCCAAACAGAAAACGCAGTCACTCAGTGAAGATAAAAGATAGTGCAATCATACAATGAATTCACAAGGACCAACAGTAAGTAACGGGAAGGAAAGGATGAAACCAGTGACACGTTGAAGACAATGATTTGTTGGACCAGTTCCAGTTGCTGTGACAACTGTACGTCTGGTTAGGGCGGCTAGGTATTTAAACCTGAGGACACCCAGTCCTGAACACGCAGCTCAGGACACCCAGTCCTCACCGTATTCCCCTTGAGCTAAGGTCACACAGACCTCGCCCAATCACTCTGGTAAGTCTTCAAGGTAGACTCCCAAACCTTCACAGACTTCGTTCACCGGCAATCCACAATGTCTCTTGGATGCTCAGAACGCGACGCCTAACCGGCTGGAGGATTCACAGTCCTCAAGTGTAATAAGTCTTCAGATCACACAGACAAGAAGACTTAAGTGATGCCTAATTCTCTTTGGCTCTGGGTGGTTAGGGCTTTATCCTCGCAAGGAATTCTCTCTCAAAGGCTTCGAGGTGGGTTGCTCTCAAACGACAAAAGCCGTACTCTGAATCTGAGCAGCCAACCGTTTATGGTTGTAGGGGGTGGGCTATTTATAGCCACTTGGCAACCCGACCTGATTTGTCCAAAATGACCCTGGGTCACTAAGGAACTGACACGTGTTCCAACGGTCAGATTTCAGACTCACACGGGAACTTTACTTGGGCTACAAGCAAAGCTGACTTGTCCGACTCTGGACAAGATTCACTCTCAAAGTCTTCACTCGAAGACATAGGTTTTGTTTAAGCATCACTTCAGTCATTCTGACTGGTTCTCTTGGACCCCACTTAACAGTACGGTGGTTCCTATGACTCAACAAAGAGGAAGAAAAAGAACTACGAAAGATCTAAGTCTTCGAGCTCCATAGGCTTCATGCGATGTCTTCTATTGTCATATTCTTCAATGTGAATATCTTCATATACCACCTTTGACTTCAATGTCTTCATACATTTTTAGGGGTCATCTCTGGTAGGAAAACCGAATCAATGAGGGACTTCTACCTGTGTTATCCTGCAATTCTCACAAACACATTAGTCCCTCAACTAGGTTTGTCGTCAATACTCCAAAACCAACTAGGGGTGGCACTAGATGCACTTACAAGTTCTAGAAGCAATAGTTGGCGAGACGACCACGACGCTACGATGGAGATCAAGGTGTCGAGCCAGTGACGATGGAGATCATGACGATGATTTGGAGATGGAGATCAAAAGCACGAGATGATGATGGCCATATCATGTCACATATTTTGATTACATGTGATGTTTAACTTTTATGCATCTTATTTTGCTTAGTACATCTGTAGCATTATAAGATGATCCCTTCACTAAATTTCAAGGTAAAAGTGTTCTCCCTGAGTATGCACCGGTGCTACATTTCGTCGTGTTGAGACACCATGTGATGATCGGGTGTGATAGTCTCTACGTTCACATACAATGGGTGTAAGACAGTTTTACACACGCGGAATACTTGGGTTAAACTTGATGAGCCTAGCATGTACAGACATGGCCTCGAAACAGTGGAGAATGAAAGGTCAAACATGAGTCATATAGTAGATATGATCAACATAGAGATGTTCGCCATTGATGACTACCTCATCTCACGTGATGATCGGACATGGGTTACTTGATATGGATCATGTATCACTTAGACAACTTGATGGATGTTGATTTAAGTGGGATTTCATTAGTAATTTGATTAATTGAACTTAATTTATCATGCACTTAGTCCTGATAGTATTTGCAAATTATGTTATAGATCAATAGCTCGCGATGTAGCTCCCCTATTTTTTGATATGTTCCTAGACAAAAATAAGTTGAAAGATGATAGCTTGCGATGTAGCTCCCCTATCCTCATTGCTGCACAAAAGAATTATGTCCTTGATGCACCACTAGGTGACATACCTATTGCAGGAGTAGATGCAAACGTTATGAACGTCTGGCAAGCTCGGTATGATGAATACTTAATAGTTTAGTGCACCATGCTTTACGGCTTAGAACCGAGACTTCAAAAATATTTTGAATGCCACGGAGCATATGAGATGTTCCAAGAGCTGAAATTGGTATTTCAGACTCATGCCTGTGTCGAGAGGTATGAAACCTCTGACAAGTACTTTGCCTACAAGATGGAGGATAATAGCTCAGCCAGTGAGCATGTGCTTAGAATGTCTAGGTACTACAATCACTTGAATCAAGTGGGAGTTAATCTTCTAGATAAGATAGTGATTGATAGAGTTCTCTAGTCACTATCGCCAAGCTACTAGAACTTCGTGATAAACTATAATATGCAAGGGATGACGAAAACGATTCCCAAACTGTCGTGGAATTGTCACGACAGATATCCTAGTGTGAGGACTTAGTCATGAGGCCAACGCATCTATGTGGTAGCTTGAGAGGGGTTGAGCGGAATCGAGAGACGCAACACAAGACAAGGATTTAGACAGTTTCGGGCCCCGGGAAATATCATCCGGTAACAACCCTATGTGCTGTTTGTGGCTAGGTCTTATTATCATCACGAGGGAGTCACCGTAAACCGGCTCTCCCAGTTACCCCTAACCCTTAAGATTGTTTCTTCTTACTTGTCCCTCTTTGGGGAGCCCTGCCCCTCCTTATATAAGTTGAAGGGGCGGGTTACATGTAGAGTCCAACTCGGACTTAAGACTTAACTATTCCGACTTCTCTTCATGGGCTTCTTAACATCTTGGGCTTCATAACGTCTCGGGCTTCATAACCCCTGGCAACCCAGTTATCACTGTCTGCCGGGTTATGACTGGTGCTGGTTTATGATGGTCTGCCTATTTATGACTGGTGCCGGTTTGTGATGGTCTGCTGGTTTATGGTTGTCTGTTGAGTTATCATCTGACTTAACTCCTGCCGGGTTATCATCTGGCTTAACTCCTCGCCAGGTTATCAACCTGCCGGTTTACCGTTTGGGTTAACTATCTGTCTTAACTGTCAGCCGGTTTACCAAGTCCCAACCGGGCTATAACTTCGTCCGGATCATACCGCGGGGTATATCCCCGACATTAGCCCCCAGTTTAATTTGGATTTATCCATGTTAAACTGATCCTGATCATCCTTAAGTCCTTGTCACTTCCTTCTTCTAGAAAATCCGGGTCAATAGGCCAGCTTCATAATCAATTTGCTGACATTGGTTTGTCACAGAGAAATATTGTGAAGGATAATTCATTTGACTCAACTCCCAATGCTTAACAAAAATATTGGTCTTTGAAATACTCATCTGATCTTCAGCCGGTTTAAGAATGTAGTACTTTGCCGGTTTAAGAATGTAGAACTTTACCGATTTATCATTGCCGGTTTACAAATATTGATGGCACTGGGTCATAATTGTAGTTAACATCAAGCTTGAAAATATACCTCTTATATGCCTATCACTTGTAGCCCCCAAGTCTTAAGAAGGTAGCATAGCAATAGCTTAAGACTTGCTTCAGTATAAATATCACAATCTTGAAGAAATCCGATTTATTCATCCCAGTCATTAGTCATAAACCGAGTATTCCATATATGTAGCCCCCAAGTGCCGGGTTGTCATGCTTGCAGCAACCTGGGACTTTGTAATTACCCAATGCTCATAAAAACTTCACCAGTGTAACCCCCAAGGGCCGGGTCATTATGCAATAATGAGCAGGGACTTTGTAAATATAATCATGTAGACTTTGAACAACAACGTGTAGTCCCCAAGGGCCGGCTCAGTAAGATAATATTGAGCTAGGATTTTATATATACTTCATTGCGAATAACATTATATGATGTAACCCCCATGATGGGGCTTGAACCCACGTCCACAAGGTTAAGAGCCTTGTGCTTTACCAACTGAGCAGTGGACCCTTCAATATAATGGATTAAAAGCTTTGTACCTTGAATTGTTTGACAGGAGCAATTGGTAGCCCCCGAGGGTCGGCTCGTTACGATGTGATGAGTCGGGTCTTCAATAAGGTGAGCAAACAATGAGTTTGCATTAGCCCCCAAGTGTCATGGTGCATGCTTGCAGTGACATGAGACTTGTGTATTTGATGTAATCCCAACTTGAATAATGTAGCCCCCAAGTGCCGAGTCGTAAGCCTGCAGCGACTCGGGACTATTCCTTCTATTACAGAATGAATCATATCCATCGATAAAATAATATCCATTGCGCTAAAGCGACTTTGAAAACCTTAATCATAATACTGGTTATTGATAACCATGATAAAAATCCAGCCATGTTGGCTATTTAAGGATTTGAATAATATAACCTGGTTTGAAAACCGATTCCTGCCATATAAGCAGGTATATCCATGCACATATGATACATGCCATGATGATGTAATGATGGTGCAACGTATGATGCCATATATGATGATGTATATGTATGATCAAGAGGGTTTAAGCTATGGTTCGGATACAACCAGAGCCCCCAAGTAGTCATAATTGTGGCATTGCGCTGATCAAGAGGTGTAGCTATGGTTCGAATACGACCAAGCCCCCAAGTGACTTCCCTGGTGCCCTTATGCCTATCAAGAGGTGTAACTATGGTTCGAACCCATAGCCCCCAAGTGATTTCCCTGGTGGCCTTATGCCTATCAAGAGGTGTATCTATGGTTCGGATATGACCAAGCCCCTAAGTAATTTCCCTGGTGCCCATATGCTGATCAAGAGGGTATAAGCTATGGTTCGGATACGACCAGAGCCCCCAAGTGATTTACCTGGTGGCCTTAAGCCTATCAAGAGGTGTGACTAAGGTTCGAACATAGCCCCCAAGTGATATTGTGAGCTGTGCTCAAGGGATACCCATGTTTGAGCTGTGCTGTGCAGCAGACTCTCTTTGGCCCCTTATGATAATATTGGCTTGATAGCCGGATTACCGAAATAACCAGAGCTGTGCTCTTATGATAATATTGGCTTGATAGCCGGATCAAGAGGTGTAGCTATGGTTCGAATATGACCAAGTCCCCAAATGATACTGTGAGCTGTGCTCAAGGGGTACCTATGTTTGAGCTATGCTGTGCAGCAGACTTTCTTTGGTCCCTTTAATTTTTCCTGAAAACTCGAACTTGTGAGAGATTATTCTTTTTGAACCGGAAATTCTTAAACCGGATACTGAGAGCTTTAGAGCTTTGTGGGAGACAACTTTCCCTTGAGCCGGATTTTAAACCGGAATCCTTCTTTTTAAGCCAGAAATTTTTCTGACGGCCTTTAAATTTGCACCAATACGGCGTTTTAGGATCCTGCATTAGATAACTTTGCAAGCCGGAGTAATTGCTCTTTTAAAGAAAGCAATATATAATATAAAATATACTTTATGGATTTCACCTGATATGTTAGGCCCAAAATTATCAACCGTGGAGTTGATGATCACCCCGGTAAAGGCGGGCGAGTCGGCTGAAGGCGCGGACGATGAGTCAGTCGCGTATGTTGATGTAGCGGGGGCGGTGACTTGCTCACGTATCCGTCCAGCAGTACAACACGGACAAGCACTAGTGCAAAAACAATATTGGCTTATGCCCCTTTGCCACACTTTTGTAATAAATAACGGTCCTGGTGTTTGTGAACCACAGATGATCCGGACGTAGACACCCGTAGATAACCTTTCTGTGCTGTCAGTGAATTCTGTTTGATCCTTATGTATGCATCCAAAGGATTTTCAACAACACCTGATCACTTTGACTATTCGTCCAACAAGCCCCCTTATTATATATATATATATATATATATATATATATATATATATATATATGGTCTGATGCTTCACGTAGGAGGACTCTCTTTTTCTCTCACATGAGGTGAACGAGTCTCTTTTTGCAAACCCATATTTTGTGTTCTGGTCCACATAGTGCTAATTGCCACATACTCGGTCGGCTGGATGCCCAATCGTCTCATGAAGTAGGATGCTCTCTTCTCCGTTGCTTTTGCTAGGTCCTTGTGCATTGACTTTTCTGTATATAGAAAAAGGTTTAGATGGCAGAGGAAACTGCCAGCCCATGTGACGGCAGCGGTGCTGTGGGCGACTTGGGTATCCAGCCCTTTCTGCTTCCGTATTTTCTATCCTCACGAAAGCAGCGACAGGAGCACTCAAAGCCGGCCCATGACGATAGGCTCAGAGGTGAGGGCAGGGGCAGCTCAAAGCGACAGTTTGGAACGGAAGGAGATGCGCAAGGTATGGTCGCGGCTTCAGCGGCATAAGCAAAGGCCCGGCGAGGCCGCACAAGCTACAGCTTGACATAGGTGTGGGCGATTCATAGGCAGCAGCTGGATCTGGTGCCTCATCGCGAGGTGAGCCAACGACAACGGGCGGTGTTGCAGCCTCAGTACTGGAGGCAGAGGTGAGCTGCCGGTTTGGAAGGCGCGATGCCAGCAGAGGCTTGGCGAAAACGGAGGGCGGTTTAACACGCAGCAACGGAGGCAACCGGGCCACGCGACGACGGCGGGTCAAGGCAAGCCCAAGGCGGCGGTTCAACCCCAAT
>NC_041384.1:676191950-676210592 GCF_002162155.2 Triticum dicoccoides | reverse complement strand
AGTTACATGGGGCCTGTTTACCCGCAACGGTAATGGCAGCTCACCGACGCCGGGTCAGCTCGGAACAGCTGTAGTTGAAAAGGCATCCGAAAAGGCAAGACGGCGGCCTGACGAGGGATCCCGGTGATGAGTCCGGGCGGCTTGAGGTCGCGGTGAGGATAGCTTGAGGGCGAGGCCGGTGGAGCGGCGCGAGCAGCAGGTTAAAGCAGAGCTGCCATGACCGTCGCGAGGTGTGGCTCTTGCGAAGGCTCAAAATCGGGCGGCTCCAGGCTTCTTCGGCGAGGAGAGACGGCGCAACGACACCGCGGCAGGCGGCTCAATCCGGCGTCGAACCAATGGGAGAAGCCCAATACAGGGTCAAAAAGAATGTGGTCGTTGACTTGGTAGCTTGCTAATGGTGTGGTGAACTGGTCAGGGCGCGTGGGACGGTGGCTCGGAACGAAGTGACGCGAGGTGACCTGCGGGGTGGTGGCCTGAGGAAGTGAAGAGGCCGGGGCGACTCGCGAGCTGCTGCTCGCGGCGTTGGCTGAGGCTGGGGCGACTTTAGCACGCCGGCAAGCCCGCAACAACGAGGCATGGCTCGCAGCAGAGTCAAGGCCGGCTAGGTAAGGCGGCCCGAGACAACGCGGGTGGACTGCGCGGCCGTGTGGTTTGTAGACAAGGCCATGGCGACTCGGATGGGTCAGCCCCAGTCGATCGCAGTTAAAGACACGGCGGCTCGCGATTGTGAAGACGGAGGCGGCCAGCAGAGGCACGGCCATGGCCAGTGGCGGACAGAGACAACCGTTTGGTAAGGCGAGTTGTGAAGCGGGTCTGACGAAGCAACAGCTTCAACCACGGCAAAGGCGGAAGCACAACGACTTAAAGGCGAATCCGAGTCCGGCTCAGCGGCCATGATAGAGAAGCGCCGGCAGCCTGAAGCGGAGGCGGTTTACGAGATCGGTGGGTCACGGAGACTGCAGAAGCAACACCGGCAACGGGAAGGGCGGTTCTGAATGGCGGCGGCAGTGTAGGAGTCCGGGTCGTGTCCTGAACCGGCGGGCGCGGTTGGCGGAGTGAGGCGAGGTGAGGGCTACTCGCGGCGGCCACGACGCATGGCAGAAGAGGAGCAAGGACGCGGGTGCTGGTGGTAAGCCGACACGCGTGGACAGCGGAGGCGGCTCGTCCGGGGCGGCCCGGCGCAGTCACGCAGCTCGGCGGTCGGCGCCTCAATGCGGGAACGGCGGAGGTGACTTGATACTGCAGGTTAAGGCAGAAGGGGGCGCCCGAGGCAGAGTCCGGGTGGCGGTTCTTGGGCTGCCCTCGACCGGGGCGGCTCCATCACCAGCAAGGCGGAGGTGAGCTCGGTGACGACTCGGAATCGGGCAGCTTAGTGCGAGGGGGCACCGGCCAGGTGAGGCGTCGGCTCAAAGAACCACACCGGCGGAGGCCGCCGCTCGAGGCACGACGACGTAGGAGCCAGCACGGAGCCACAACCAGGTGGCTCGACGCGCGGGTGTTCGACGAGGGTGACTCACGAGCAGTGGGGAACCGCCGCGGTGGGTCACCGAGGCTGTAGCCTGTTTGGGGTTGCATCAGCTCATAATCCGGCCATGGTAGAAGCGGACTCGGTCAGACGGCGACGATGACTCAGAGATGGGAGCAAGGCTGTGATTAAAAACGGCATTTTGACGCATAAACAAGCCCCCATCAGCGGACCGGACCATGGTGGCGGCAAGGCAAGACGACGGTTTGAGGAGGCACCGGACTAGCGATTGACTTGGCCACGGCGGCGGTTTGTCGAGGCGACGGCGGCCCAAGGGAAGTGCAAGGGCGATGGAGCCCGAGTCCGCGTGCATGGGTCATATCCGGCTCACCTTGGCTGACAGAAGCCGATGGCGAGGTGTACCCCATCGAAGCGGATGGTTGAACCGCAGCTGCGGTGGTGACTTGTTGCTCGGGCGGGAGGCGGATGCAGGGCAAGGCGCGGCAGCCTGAGGCAGAGGTTGATCCGGCGAGGCACAGCGGAAGCGGTCTGATGCGGTGAATCCGGGTCGGGGCCTAACCCGTTTCCGGGTCGTAGTGGTCCTGGACCAACCCCGCTCTGTGATTTCCTCCGGGTCGTGGCCCCTTCTCCTTTTTAATGAACTAATCAGAGTAGCCCTCACCGGTGGACATAGATTTCCTTGTATGTAGACAACCTGTGATTTGATTGTCAGGCCTCCATCTCCATGCTTGTTGATTTCTTTGGCACATGATCCCCTCATGAACAACAGCAATACTCGGACCCGACCGCTCGTTTTGTTTGACTCGCCGTAACTGACGACTTCTAGTTTCCTTTGATAGAAACTTATATGTAGATTGAATCTTCTCTTGACACCAACACATATTGGATCAAAAAATCGTAGAACTCCTCCGTGGCTTTTTGACAGTAGTACTTCTTGCCGCGGTTGCAGGTGGTTTAGTGATTCCCCTTGTTAAGATGCGGAGATAGCAGTGAAAAAACACAGCAACTTCGATGGGTTATACAGTCGATGGCGGCGGCTCAAACGCAAACCCTAGCCTCCTTGATGATACTCCTTCCAATGATGTTTCTTCTTCTCCCGGTCAGTTGCAAACTTCTCGATCCCTGAAAGAAATCTCTCCAAGAACTCAACACCACCATGCGCTCGCCCCACGGTGGGCGCCAACTGTCGTGGAATTGTCACGGCAGATATCCTAGTGTGAGGACTTAGTCGTGAGGCCAACGCATCTATGTGGTAGCTTGAGAGGGGTTGAGCGGAATCGAGAGATGCAACACAAGACAAGGATTTAGACAGCTTTGGGCCCCGGGAAACATCATCCGGTAACAACCCTATGTGCTGTTTGTGGCTAGGTCTTATTATCATCATGAGGGAGTCGCCGTAAACCGGCTCTCCCAGTTACCCCTAACCCTTAAGATTGTTTCTTCTTACTTGTCCCTTTTTGGGGAGCCCGGCCCCTCCTTATATAAGTTGAAGGGGCGGGTTACAGGTAGAGTCCAACTCGGACTTAAGACTTAACTATTCTGACTTCTCTTCATGGTCTTCTTAACATCTTGGGCTTCATAACGTCTCGGGCTTCATAACCCCTGGCAACCCAGTTATCACTGTCTTCCGGGTTATGTCTGGTGCCGGTTTATGATGGTCTGCCTGTTTATGACTGGTGCCGGTTTATGACGGTCTGCCGGTTTATGGTTGTCTGTTGAGTTATCATCTGACTTAACTCCTGCCGGGTTATCATCTGGCTTAACTCCTCGCCGGATTATCAACCTGCCGGTTTACCATCTGGGTTAACTGTCTGTCTTAACTATTTGTCTTAACTGTCAGCCGGTTTACCAAGTCCCAGCCGGGCTATAACTCCGGCCGGATCATACTGCGGGGTATATCCCTGACACAAACTCTTCGCGGTGATGAAATCAGTGAAGATAGAAATAAAGAAAGAGCATCAAATGTTGATGGTTAACAAGACCACTAGTTTCAAGAAAAAGGTCAAAAGGGAAAGAAAGGGAACTTAAAAAAGAATGGCAAACAAGTTGCCACTCCCATGAAGAAACCCAAAGCTATACCCAAGCCTGAAACTGAGTGCTTCTACTGCCCTAAATACTTGGCAGATAAGAAGGATGGCAAAGTGAATAGAGGTATATTTGATATACACGTTGTATACTTTACTAGTGTTCATAGTAGCTCCTGGATATTTGATACCGATTCAGTTGCTAAGATTAGTAACTTGAAATAGGAGTTGCAAAATGAACAGAGACTAGTTGAGGGCGAGGTGACGATTTGTGTTGGAAGTGATTCCAAGATTGATAAGATCACTATCGCACACTCCCTCTACCTTTAGGATTAGTGTTGGACCTAAATAAATGTTATTTGGTGTTTACGTTGAGCATGAATATGACTGGATCATGTTTATTGCGATACGGTTATTCATTTAAAGTCAAAGAATAATTGTTGTTCTATTTACATTAATACAACCTTCTATGGTCATACACCCAATGTAAATGGTTTATTGAATCTCGATCGTAGTGATACACATATTCATAATATTGATGCCAAAAGATGCAAAGTTGATAATGATAGTGCAACATATTTGTGGCACTGCAGTTTAGGTCATATTGGTGTAAAGCACATGAAGAAACTCCATGCAGATGGGCTTTTGGAATCACTTGATTACGAATCAGTTGATACTTGCGAACCGTGCCTCATGGGCAAGATGACTAAAACTCTGTTCTCCGGAACAATGCAGCGAGCTAATGACTTATTGGAAATAATACATACCGATGTATGCGGTCCGATGAGTGTTGAAGCACGCGGTGGGTATCGTTATTTTCTGACCTTCACACATGATTTAAGCAGATATGGGTATATCTACATAATGAAACACAAGTCTGAAATACTTGGAAAGTTCAAAGAATTTCATAGTGAAGTGGAGAATCATAACAAGAAAATAAAGTTTCTACGATCTGATCACAGAGGCGAATATTTGAGTTACGAGTTTGGCCTTCATTTAAAACAATATGGAATAGTTTCACAACTCACGCCACCTGGAACACCACAGGGTAATGGTGTGTCCGTACGTCGTAACCGTACTTTATTAGATATGGTGTGTTCTATGATGTCTCTTACTGATTTACCACTATCATTTTGGGGTTATGCATTAGAGGCAACTGCATTCACGTTAAATAGGGCACCGTCTAAATCTGTTGAGACGACACCGTATGAACTATGGTTTCGCAAGAAACCTAAGCTGTCGTTTCTTAAAGTTTGGGGTTGCGACACTTATGTCAAAAGGCTTCAGCCTGATAAGCTCAAACCCAAATCGGAGAAGTCCGTCTTCATAGGATACCCTAAGGAAACAGTTGGGTACACCTTCTACCACAGATCCGAAGGCAAGATTTTTGTTGCCAAAAATGGAACCTTTCTAGAGAAAGATTTTCTCTTGAAAGAAGTGTGTGGGAGGAAAGTATAACTTGACGAGGTAATCGTACCTTCTCTCGAATTGGAAAGTAGCACATCAGAGAAATCCGTTCCCGTGATGCTACACCAACTAGAGAGGAAGCAAATGATAATGATCATGAAACTTCAGATCAAGTTGCTACTGAACCTCGTAGGTCAACCAAAGCACGATCCGCACCAGAGTGGTATGGTAATCCTGTTCTGGAAGTCATGTTATTAGACCAAGGCAAACCTATGAACTATGAAGAAGCTATGATGAGCCCAGATTACGACAGATGGCTTGAGGCCATGAAATTTGAGATATGATCCATGTAGAGAACAAAGTGTGGACTTTGGTGGACTTGCACGATGATGGGCTAGCCATAGAGAATAAATGGATCTTCAAGAAGAAGACTGGCGCTGATGGTAATGTTACTGTCTACAAAGCTCAACTTGTCGCAAAAGGTTTTCGACAAGTTCAAGGGGTTGACTACGATGAGACTTTCTCACCCGTAGCGATGCGTAAGTCCGTCCAAATCATGTTAGCAATTGCCGCATTTTATGATTATAAAATCTGGCAAATGGATGTCAAAACTGCATTCCTTAATGGATTTCTTAAAGCAACTTCAATATAGCATCAAAAAACAACTACTGTGAGGAACACAAAAACCACGACCAAAGCAAAGCATCAGTAAGAGGAGCCGCCAAGAGTGAGACCTTCTAAAATTGGTAATATTCCGGTGAGAACAACTAGCTATAATCCCTAGAAACTTGGATCGGTCAACAATCTTCTAAACCATCGGCCTCGTCGTTGTCTTCCGTGTTTAGGGTTCCTCTCCAACTACTGTGAGCATCGGTAGCCTACACTATACTACACTAGAGCAGCGGGGCTCTCAACGTCTCTCTCATCATCGGACAATGAGGACCCGAGCCAGCCGGAGTGGGGGCAATGGCAGATTTGGGAGGGGGGTGTCCGGGATAGTGGGGCAGCAGGGGGAGTGGGTAGGCGACCGGCGAGAGCGCGCGAGCGGCGACACAGATCAGGGTGGCGAGAGGGGGGAGCAGTGGAGGGGGAGGAGCATTACCTGCGGCGGCGAGAGGTAGTGCATAATGGCGGCATCGGGCGGAGGGGATCGATCGAAGTGAGCGAGGGTTTGGGGGCCCGCCCAGGGGGTTTTCTTTTGGCGTAGTAGTAGGCTGCGTACAGGCCGGCGCTACTGGTAAGCCCACTAGCTATAGCGTCGGTGGACAACCCACGCTATAGCTAAGCGGGCTTCTGTTTTGGCCCTGCGGCCCACATAACAGCAGCGCATCCCGTGCTAACCAACGCTACTGCTAAGCCATACCAGTAGCGCGCTTTGTACCCGAGGCTACTACAAATTACATGTAGCATGAGGGCCCAAACAAACGCTACCGCTAAACTTCTATGTATAAGCATTTTCCTAGTAGTGAGTGCATGAAGGCTTGCACGAAATATACAAGATGCCACTTCATAAATTTTGTCTAGATGCTACTCCCTCCATTCCAAAATATAGTGCGCCCGCGCTTCCTGAGGTCCAACTTTGACCGTAAATTTAACCAACGAGACCAACTGCGGCGGGAGAAAAAATTATATAATCGAAAACTTCTTTCGAATACGAATTCACTGATATAATTTTTGCTCCCGCCACAATCGGTCTTGGTAGTTAAATTTACGGTCAAAGTTGAAGCACGCGAATAGAGGAAGCACTACATTGTGGAATGGACGGAGTATTTATAGGTGCTGCGTCGCCTCATTATTGAGCCAGGCCCATGTAATTTCAAAATACTTTAGTATACACTGGTACATCGAGGTGCTACACAAACGGTTTTTAACCCCTTCCTGTGACAGTGTTTTGAACCGTTGCCAAGTGAGTGACTGTGATAGGGGGTCCTTCCCACACGACCCAGAAACAGTCGGGATAGGGAGCGAGGGAGTCCTAGATTAGGGGGTGTCCGGATGGCCGGACTATACCTTCAGCCGGACTCCTAGATTACGAAGATAGAAGATTGAAGACTTCGTCCCATGTCCGGAAGGGACTTTCCTTGTCATGGAAGGCAAGCTTGGCGATACGGATATGTAGGTCTCCTACCATTGTAACTGACTTTGTGTAACCCTAACCCTCTCCGGTGTCTATATAAACCGGAGGGTTTTAGTCCGTAGGACAACACATACGCAACAATCATACCATAGGCTAGCTTCTAGGGTTTAGCCTCTCCGATCTCGTGGTAGATCTACTCTTGTACTGCCCATATCATCAATATTAATCAAGCAGGACGTAGGGTTTTACCTCCATCAAGAGGGCCCGAACCTGGGTAAAACTTCGTGTCCCTTGCCTCCTATTACCATCCGGCCTAGACGCACAGTTCGGGACCCCCTACCCGAGATCCGCCGGTTTTGACACCGACATTGGTGCTTTCATTGAGAGTTCCTCTGTGTCGTCGCCGTGAGGCTTGATGGCTCCTACGATCATCAATAGAGATGCAGTCCAGGGTGAGACCTTCCTCCCCGGACAGATCTTCGTCTTCGGCGGCTTTGCACTGCGGGCCAATTCACTTGGCCATCTGGAGCAGATCGAAAGCTATGCCCCTGGCCGTCAGGTTAGATTTGGAAGTTTAAACTACACGGCTGACATCCGTGGGGACTTGATCTTCGACGGATTCGAGCCACTGCCGAGCGCGCCGCACTGTCACAACGAGCATGATCTAGCTCTGCCGCTGAACAGTGCCCTGGAGGCCGCACCTGCATCGGCTTCGACCCTTAATTCGGAGCCAACTGCGCAGATCGAGGATGGGTGGTTGGACGCCGCCTCGGGGGCTGCGATCCCAACGGCGATCGAGCCGAACACCAGCCCCACACTCCGCGAGACTCGTGACCCCAAGGAGCCGGACTCCTCTCTGGACTCCGAACCCTCCACGCCCCTGCCGATCGAATCCGACTGGCGCCGATCATGGAGTTTACTACCGCGGACATCTTTCAGCACTCACCTTTCGGCGATATTCTGAAGACACTAAAGTCTCTCTCTTTATCAGGAGAGCCCTGGCCGGACTACGGTCAGCAAGGTTGGGATACGAACGATGAAGAAATTCAAAGCCCACCCACCACCAACTTTGTAGCCACTGTCGACGATTTAACCGACATGCTCGACTTTGACTCTGAAAACATCGACGGTATGGACGACGATGCGGGAGGCGAAGAAGAACCACTGCCCACCTCATCATATGACGTATACATGGTAGACGCACCAAAAGATGACGACGAGGAGCGGAAGGACGCACTGAAGGCTTGTTCCCTCGAGAAGCAGTCAAAGCGTCAACGCAAGCGCCGCCCCAAATCCCGCCTCGACAGAAATAACGATCACACAGACCCAGCGCTGGAGCAGGGCGAACCGCTGCCGGACAACGGCAATCCAGATAATCAAACCGAACAAACAAATTCTATCAAGGATAATAGTCCGGACGACATAACGCCGGACAGGCACCCGGAGCAGCAGAATGCCTATAAAAGGCTTGTTGCCACCGCGAGGAGTCTTAAAAAGCAGAAGCAAAGGCTCAAGGCTGCGCAAGACACACTCCAAGTCAGATGGAGTAAAATACTCAACACAGCAGCAAGGTACGGCGACAATCACCCCTCCAAGAGCTACCCAAAGCGGAAGCTTCTACCTGAATTCGATGAGGAGGCTTCAGACCCCCCACAACCATATATCAAATCATCCACCTGGCCGGATAGGCGACCCCTCTACCAACACAGAGTGGCATACAACGCCACTCACAATACAACACGCGACCCATGCGAGGGCTCGCACCCAAAGGACGGCGCAACAAGATCCATTTATGGACCACGCAAGCGCGCCCCAGCATACAATGCAACACAACAAACATCCGAACAACACGGTACACCCAGCTACAGGGGTGCCGCACACCCCCTATGTTTCACCGATGAGGTGTTGGACCATGAATTTCTAGAGGGATTCAAACCCATAAACATAGAGGCATACGACGGAACAACAGACCCTGGGGTCTGGATTGAGGACTACATCCTTCATATCCATATGGCTCGAGGAGATGATCTCCACGCCATCAAGTACTTACCCCTCAAGCTCAAAGGGCCAGCTCATCACTGGCTCAAAGGCCTCCCCAAAAGCTCCATTGGAAGTTGGGAAGAGCTCGAAGACGCCTTTCGGGCAAATTTTCAAGGGACTTATGTCCGACCTCCGGATGCGGACGATTTGAGTCATATAACTCAACAGCCCGGAGAGTCAGCCCAAAAGCTTTGGAACAGGTTTCTTACTAAAAAGAACCAGATGGTTGACTGTCCGGACACCGAAGCCTTGGCAGCTTTTAAGCATAGCGTCCGTGACGAATGGATCGCCAGAAACCTCGGCCAAAATAAGCCGAGAATGATGGCCGCATTAATAAACCTCATGACCTGCTTTTGCGCGGGTTAGGACAGCTGGCTAGCCAGATGCAGCACCAGCGACCCCAGTACATCTGAAGTTAGAGATGGGAACAGGAAATCACGGCGCAACAGCAATAACAAACGCCGGAATAAAGAAGACAACACGAAGGGCACGACAGTAAACGCCGGATTCAAAAGCTCTCGGCCAGGTCAGCAAAAGCCGCCCTCTAAAGGCACCAGGGATGAACTGTCCAGCCTCAACAAAATTCTGGACCAAGTATGTCAGATCCATAGTACCCCTGGTAAACCTGCTAATCATACCCACAGAGAATGTTGGGTCTTCAAGCAGTCCGGCAAGCTCAATGCCGTACACAAGGGGGAGGATACACCAAGTGAAGACGAGGATGAGCCTCCCAAGCAAGACACTGGGGAACAAAAGAAATTTCCACCAGAAGTCAAAACAGTAAACGTGTTACTTGTGATCAAGGGAAAAAACAACGCGGCACTCCCAGGAAAATATACCCAAGTGCCTGTCACCGCAAAGTCCTTCCACTGGTCGTCTCAACCGATCACTTTCGACCATCGCGATTACTCAGCAAGTATCCAACGCGCAGGATGGGCTGCCCTGGTATTAGACCCAGTAATTGGCGGATATCACTTCACATGAGTCTTGATGGACGGTGGCAGCAATCTAAACCTAATATATCAGGATACAATCCGCGGGATGGGGTTAGACCCAACAAAAATTCGCCATAGCAATACTACCTTTAAAGGAGTAATGCCAGGCCCAGGGGCTCGTTGTACGGGCTCCCTCCTACTACAAGTTATATTCGGCTCCCCCGATAACTTCCATCGCGAGCATTTAACCTTCCACATCGCTCCGTTCCAAAGTGGCTATCAAGCACTGCTCGGACGCGAAGCTTTCGCTCGCTTCAATGCAATACCACACTACGCCTCCCTCACACTCAAGATGCCCGGTCCACGTGGCATCATTTCAGTGAACGGAAATATCAAGCGATCTCTGCGCGCCGAAGAGAGTGCGGCTACCTTGGCAGCCGCACACTAAAGGCGCCCGGACCAGCAAAAGCATCCAATAGGTCATCAAGACCTCAGACACAACTAATCAAGTACGGCACCGCTATTTATACCGAATAAATGGTCACACCCCTATTTGTCAATACAAGGGGCTCAGCGCGCGCAGACAAGTGGCAATTTCTTCTCATCTTGAATTATACATGGTTTCTTTAAAAACTATCTTTTTGCACGACAACCTTTTCACCTAAATTCCTCTCTTTTAGAGACGATCATCGTGCTACACCCGTCCAGGACACGGCACAACGGAGACACAGGCGCAGACGTGCAGCAGGGACCCGCTCCAAGGATTCTTTTTAGATTAAGACCCTGCGTAAACCTTTTTTACTGTCTCTTGTTGATACATATCCACCATTGAGAAGGATGCTGACGTCTTGGCATGTGGCCACGCCAGAACAATGCACGTACCTGGACATAAGGGGCTTCTTACAAAGGCCATTATTTAGGCCCGGTTTATACCACAAAGACCGAATACCTTAGGGAGTGTTCGGCATCGCGAGTTTGGCCCTATATGCATCAGCTCCGAATCATTGTCTTTGGTCAAATGTTGGGTTTGCCCGGCTCCTGTGTTTTGGTGCCTTACGTTCCGCTTTACCGGCTAAGGTAGCACCAGGAGAACTACTGCGATTGTGCCCTGGTTCATCCGGATGAGCACCTCAGTAGAGAAAGCCGAAAACTGACTATCATGATATAGCGTGAGACTGGTCAACCACTCGATGACCTGTTGGAATGTTAGAATTCCTCCGCCTTAACGAAGGGCCGTTTTTCGGCTAGGCATGTATGCACCCCAGAATCGGGAGAGCACGGAGCCACCAGGGGCTATCTAGTAGCCCCACTGTCAAAATCCTATGGCTAAGTGAAAGTGCTAAAGTATTATAGTCCGGTTGCCTTGCTCGCTCCGCTATCACCTCCTTAATAGGACCAAGATGTTGGGTTAAGTGTGAACGCGTGTTTTTTGCGAGCACCTCCGCATTATATGTGTGGGGGTTGAAGCCGACGGCTGCAATCTTTCAGGTTATACACATGTATACATAAACGGCCGCCCAGGAGGCATCATATTACTTTTAGGCAAAAGTATAAAAATAGCCTTATAAAAATCTATAAAAGCATTTCGCTTACAATGAGATTACATATCACTCAAACATAATATTTTTTGAGCACTAGGTCTCTATCAAACGAGCACCCTCAAGAACTTCTTCAAAGTAGTGCTCAGCAGCCATTCGGCCTATGGCCGAATCCCGCGCTGCAACAGTGGTAGCATCCATCTCCGCCCAGTATGCTTTAACACGGGCAAAGGCCATCCGTGATCCCTCTATGCACGCCGACCTCTTCATCGCATTAATGCGCGGCACCACGTCAAGGAACTGCTGCACCAAGCTGAAATAGCTGTTCGGTTTTGGCCCTTCCGGCCATAGCTGATCCACAACAGACCTCATGGCGCGTCCGGACAACCTATCCAGTTCGGCCCATTCGGCTAATTGGTCAGTCAATGAAAGTGGATGCTCAGGAGAATGGAATTGTGTCCAAAACAACTGGTCCACTTCACGGTCTGTCTGACCCTAGAAGTACTTGACCGCATCGGCAGCGCTCGCCGCCAAATCCATATACACATCCTCCGAACTCCACAGCCGATCCAGAGGGGCATACCATGGATCTCCGAACTTCCTTCGCAACATAAAGGATTTCCCAGCTACAATATCCTCGGCTTCCTGCAGCTCCTCCTTCTTCGCCCTCATAGCAGAGCGGATGTCTTTCCTCATCGCAGCAACCTTCTCAAGGTCTGATGCCTTCGCTAGGTTTTACTTTTCAAGAACCCAGCAATGGTCGGCGGCGGCTTTTAATTCTATGGCCATCTTGGCCATCTTATCTCGACTCTCACCATGCGCGGCCTTCTCGGCTTTCAACTCTTCGGCCGCCTTCAAAGCAGCCGCATTACCAAACCTCGCTTGTTCCTTGGCTCGGGCAAGTTCTGCCCGCAAGGCTTCAACAGTGGCAGCTCCATCTGCAGTCACAACATATTAAAGATACTAGCATCATGCTGCTCTTACTATGTGGCGTTTACCAGATAATGACACTTACCCTGTGCCTCGTCAAGCCTTTTGTTAACAAGCTCGACGTCGGCGTCTGCCGCATCCAACTGCCGTTTTAAATGGGCAAACTCGCTAGTCCGGCTAGCCACCGGAGCTTCCATCACCTGGACATAGAGGCAGTATGGTTATTACCTGGGAATATGATCCTCTGTTCATCGTCGTTTCCTACGACAACCAGAGTCTCAGGGGCTACTATCTACACAGGGCACACCTAGCATGTGCAGGACTATCATACATTTTTTTACGTACCTCAAAGCCTGTTAGTAGACTCATAAAAGCTTCATGCAATCCGCTTTCAGCGGACAAGATTCTCTCCATCACCGTATTCATCAGCATACGGTGTTCATATGAGATGGATGCTCGCCCCACCAACCCCCTCAGAACATCCGATCGCACACCAGACGGTGCCGGACCCTTTTGTCTGCTCTCTTCGGGAGCCGGACACTGGGAGCTTCGGGGGTCAATGGGATTATCTTCTGGCCTCACCGGACTCGGAGAGGCCCTCTGCGACGACACTTCGGCATCACCCGCTTCCGGAGCGGAGGAGTCCGGAGGAGGCGTTTTGCTCTCCATCATCTTGGAAGAAGATCCCCCAAAGACGAGCTCATTTGAGAGGGGCTAAGGCCTGAACTGCAAAAATAAATGCGGTGGTTATTCTCTTAGAAGAAAAAGAGGGCATACCTGCACTATTAAAGTATTTCGGGTCACTTACGACTCGCTGGAGAATTGATTCCCCCATGGACTTTGTGCGGCAAAAGCACCCCCCAAGGTAGGACCCTCTATGGGAGACTTCTTCTCCCGTTTGGAAGCTTTGGCTTCCAAATCCCCGGGCGCAGTCCTTTTCCTCCTCCGGTCGTCTTCCTTCATGCAGACGCTCGCTCCCTCGGTTAGAGTGGGCAGCGTTGGGGGCCCGCGTCCGCCCGTATTATCCTCCCCAGTATCTTCCTTCAAGGGTTTCGGGCAAGGTGCAACCTGGAGCATCTTTTCCAATACCGGATTGTCCAAACCCTCAGGGAGGGGGGCCGAACACCGAATCAACTTCGCCTTTGTTATCTAGTCCTGGTCAAAAAGGGAACTCTGAGAAATAACTTCGTAACAAATGAGATATAGTATGTTCGGCCAGAAGATTCCTTACCTGTTCGGCGGCGCGGTTACTGCTCAGGCCCACGTCCTCGGTGATTTCCGGACGCTCTAACTGAGGTCCGAAGAATGACTTGTACATCTCCTCGTGCGTCAGGCCGAGGAAATTTTGAATGACACGCGGTCCCTCGGGATTGAACTCCCACAAGCGAAGGGGCCGGCGTTTGCAAGGCTGGACCTGACGAACTAGCATAACTTGTATTACCGCAACCAAACTAAAATCTCCATCGAAGAGATCTCGAATGCGGCTTTGCAGTATAGGCACGTCCTTGGCTGGACCCCAGCTCAGACCTCTGCTGATCCATGACATCAGTTGTGGTGGAGGGCCCAAGCGGAAAACAGGGGCGGCCGCCCACTTGGCACTTCTAGGAGCCATGATGTAGAACCACTCCTGTTGCCACAATTCAGACACCTCTGGAATGGAACCTTTGGGCCATGGAGCTCCCGTCATCTTGCGTATTGACGCACCTCCGCACGCTGCATGTTGCCCCTCGATCATCTTCGGCTTTACTTCAAAGGTCTTGAGCCACAGGCCAAAGTGAGTGGTAACCCGGAGGAAGGCCTCACACGCGACGATAAATGTCGTGATATGAAGAAAGGAGTCCGGAGCTAGATCATGGATATCTAGCCCGTAATAAAACATCAAACCCCTGACGAAAGGATCCAGAGCAAGGCCTAGACCTCGAAGGAAGTGGGAGACGAACACGATGTTCTCGTTGGGTTCGGGGGAGGGGACGGCCTGCCCTCGGGCAGGCAGCCGATGCAAGACCTCGGCGGTCAGATATCTGGCCTCCCTCAACTTTTTGATGTCTTCCTCCGTGATGGAGGAAGGCATCCATCGGCCTTGAAGGCTAGATCCGGACATGATTGAAGGTTTGGAGCACCTGACCTGAACTTTGGGCATTTGAGCTTGAGTTGGGGGAAGGATTCGATTGAGCACGGGAGGAAAAAAAATAAAAGCCTTGTCCATTTATAAAGAGGGTGCATATCAGGCGTCCTCTCCGTGGCCGTTTGGACTTGCCTATAGTCTAGGAGTCCTAGAAGCGGTTGGGTTACCCACGCCCGTATTGATGAGAATCCCGGAATAAGGGGACACGATCTCTGCTTTAACAAGACATGTCAAGGAAACCGCCTCGCATGACACGCCGAGGTGGGACAATAAAACGATTCGAATAAAGGCTTGGCCATGGTGTGATATCACACTACAGAATACGTCAGCAGATTAGATTTGTGTAAATATTATTCTCTCTATGGAAATATGTGGAAACTTATTTTGCAGAGCCGGACACTATCTTTGTGTTCAAATCTTCTATGAAGTACTTGGAGGAGGAACCCGCCTTGCAATGCCGAAGACAAACTGCGCGCCGGACTCGTCGTCATTGAAGCCTGGTTCAGGGGCTACCGAGGGAGTCCTGGATTAGGGGGTGTCCGGATGGCCGGACTATACCTTCAGCCGGACTCCTGGACTATGAAGATACAAGATTGAAGACTTCGTCCCGTGTCCGGAAGGGACTTTCCTTGGCGTGGAAGGCAAGCTTGGCGATACGGATATGTAGATCTCCTACCATTGTAACCGACTTTGTGTAACCCTAACCCTCTCCGATGTCTATATAAACCAGAGGGTTTTAGTCCGTAGGACAACACATACGCAACAATCATACCATAGGCTAGCTTCTAGGGTTTAGCCTCTCCGATCTCGTGGTAGATCTACTCTTGTACTATCCATATCATCAATATTAATCAAGCAGGACGTAGGGTTTTACCTCCATCAAGAGGGCCCAAACCTGGGTAAAACTTTGTGTCCCTTGCCTCCTGTTACCATCTGGCCTAGACGCACAGTTCGGGACCCTCTACCCGAGATCCACCGGTTTTGACACCGACAGGGAGCCTTGATGCATATACAATACTCCCTACTCGTTTGTGCTCGCATTGCCATCGCAGTCAGTATTCTGTGGTGATATGTTTACAATGCTCGACCCATCACAAATAGTTCACGATTATAGAAGTAGACAATTACACACATTTACTTTTCCTTGACTGTGTATGATTTGATGTAAGAGCGTACACAGTTGTCGTTATAAAACTATATGCAAAGCTTGAATACATCCCACATGATTCATCCGTCATACCCATGTTGGATGAAGACCTATTGCACACGTTCTTCTATGACCAAACATTTGCGATGCGCACAACATCATAAATAGTCCATAACTGTGAAGCATGTGTGATAAGGTGACTATCGCAAACATTTAATAAGAAAGAACTGTGTGCGATGTTGCTGTTAATCGCACACGTTTTTTTCTTGGATGATCATGTGTGTAGTAGAGATTGGTCGCACACGTAGTGGATCCTAGAAACGTGTATGATCTCCATGTCTATCGCAGACGTTTCGCTTTCGCAAACTGTGTGCAGTGTAATCCCTAATTAATCCCTAATTTAAAAATCACATGTTTTGAATTTGAAAGTAGGCAATCACTTATTTCATATCCAACCATGTTTATTAGAAATATAGGTTCAACCATGAATGCATAATTCGATGCACAGGTACATATATTGAAGAACTATAGAAGCACCAAGTAAAGAATGATGAACCACAGTTGTACTAAAGATTGTAAAGAGAGAGAGGCGAAAGACATTCTGGTTGCTGGAGAAGGTGAAGCAGAATGCCCATATTGTGCCCTCCTCCACGCATAATGCGCGCATGACTCTAGGCCAACCCCTTGTGATGGCTGCCCGTCCATCCTTCACTGTCTTCATTAGGAATTCTCGATGCTCATTATAGTCTGGATGAAATACTTTGACCTTCATTGCGTGTCCACCAATCATGTACTTTGCGAGGTAATCTTGAGTGAACTACTTCGGGAACCACTGCGAACGGAAAAAGATTCAGACATTGTTGTCTAACAACTCATTATGGGCGGTAAAAAGAGAAGGCTACAAAATTTGTACTTACCATCCTACAACTCACTGTTGTGTTGGATAGAGCATAAACAAATAATTTGCTTGCCACCATACGTATCTTTTTGCTAATAATCCTTATCAGTTTCCTCACTTGATGCTTGTTCATGAATATCTCATTGTCCCATACGCTAAAAGGGTCGATGCGTGGATCCTTGACAACGGCATATGTACCTACAAGCAACAAGTCAATATTAGAAGCTAACAAGTGTCCAGGCCTGGATCTATATGCACTACATTATGGAATGACAGGGGGAGTACAAGCCGAGGGATGAAACTAACCTCGGCAGAAAATGGTGGCCACTCCCATTGTTGTCCTGCATAAGTAGTGGAAAGGCATGATAAGTACGACAACCTTAACATCAAATAAATATAGCAAAGGTAAACAACATCATCTCCAAATGATAGCATGAATGTGTTGGTTTCAGCATGATGTTAAAGTAGATATAAAATGGAAGGCAATGTTACCGACAACAGGCTTAACGGCCATCAAATATTGCAATTCAAGCTGGTATTGTTGAAAATGAATAGAACATAGGTAATGCTGAAACATCACGCTGGATAAATGTGTAAAACTGAAATAAAGGGCATGTGTTAACACACCAGGCATAACTGGAACCAAATATAGTCATTCAAACTAGTATTGATGTAGTCGAGTGGCACAGTTCCGACTTGCACATAATGAACATCACATTGTGAATGACTGAAATAAACAAGGCATAAATGATCAGTATAACAACCAAATATAGCCATTGAAAACTGGATAGAGTCTCACTACAACCAACCTAATAAGCAAATACAGACAAACATGGCATATGCTTGAAAAATGGAGAAATGCTCACTTCAACCAACCTAACAACCAAATATAGATAAACATGGCGTCTGCTTGATAACTGGACAAATGCTCACTACAATCAACCTAAGAACCAAATACATATAAACAAGGTATCTGCTCGATAACTGGAAAAATGCTCACTGCAACCAACCTAACAACCAAATACAGATAAACAAGGCATCTACTCAGTATAAACAACCAAATATAGCCATTCGTGAAACTGAAGTGGACAATTCATACTTAAACATCACATAGCCCTATTGAACAATACATTTTTGCATAACTGAAATAATTAAACATGGCACAATTAAAACACCGCACGACAAATGCTACTACAACAAAGGGTACGGGTTGGCAAGCTAGAAAAGGTAAGATTTGCTGATAGGATGTTGCCTCACATGTCATGGACGGGATCCTTCCAGTTGGAAGAGGACAGACCCATGGTGCTCTCTCTGATGTCACGAATGGGCTATTTCACCTTGGAAGAACCTTTGTGGGTGCCCTCCTCGTGGTCATGGTTGATGAGATATGACTTGGCAATTGAGGATCCCAAGCCGCCACCGTAGAACATGTCCTTTAGAAATGACAAAATGGGCTCGATGGCGTACAAGGATCGCATATACTTGACCATGTGGTAGAGGAGATCAGCGGTAGGCCCGTCGAAGAGATCGATGGCAGTTGAACCAGAGAGGTTGGGGATGGACCACTTAACGTGTGACATGGCCCGCATGAAGTCATCGCTATCGATGAGCTTGATGTCATAACCAGCTTTCCCAAGATACAGTAATACGCTAGCCCGCTGACATGAAGCCTTCGGCATGGCAACGTAGTCAAGGTATTCGCCAGCTTCCGTGGCGACATGTTGCTCTAGGATCGACAGGTCGGGGCGAACGACGGCCACCTCGCTAACATCCGTCGGAGAGGCCATGATAAACCTCTTCTTGGTCGAACGCTCGTCGGGCTCCCCGTGATACGTGGTCGAGCTTAGGTTGTGGCATTCTGGAGTAGGGGTTGTGGATCTGGTGGGGAGGGACACCACAGGCCTCATCTAAAAACTCAGGGGAGTGGGGCGACGGTATGGGAATCGCTGGGTAACCTGAACTTTATTATCTAAGCTAGGAGGAATGGGCAGACCAGCAGGGATTGGCGGATGCGGCTGCGGCGAGATAGGGTTTG
>NC_041384.1:676181422-676191570 GCF_002162155.2 Triticum dicoccoides | reverse complement strand
TTGAGGATACGCCGTGGCTACTGAAAATTTTAGTAATGGTGGGTGGAGATGGTGGTGGACGAGGGAGGGCGACGGTTCAAATACCCCGGCTACTGCAATTTTACTATAAGGTTGGTGCTGAAGGAGTGTGGGCGATGGTTGAAGTACAACGACTACTAAAATTTGGGTAAAGGAATTGATGTGGGGCGGGAGTACCCAAGATCATGCACGGTGCAATAAGAATATGCGTGTATGATAATAAGGAAAAAGGGTGGAACCGCCGATTTTTGCAATGCTCAAGGCGGGTAGTTTGTTTTTAGATTTCTAGCTAGCTGGTCTATCGCACATGGTTCATCCTCATTTTCAGACGCAGACATGGAATTCAATCTAAATAAACTACCCGCCTTTAGCTTGCGCATGTGGTGATTTTACAGCGCACTTGCATCGCACACGGTTAATCCAGTACCTCCACCTTTGCTCGCGCTTGCGCAGTCATGGTGATTTTACAGCGCACTTGCATCACACACGGTTGAGCTAGTACCTCTGCTCACGCTTGCGTAGTCGTGGTGATTCACAGCGCACTTGCATCGCACACGATTAAGATATTATACCCGTGTCCGTTGAGCGTCATCAGAGTCTTTGCAGCAAAAAAACGTTAGAGAGGGTCAGAAAACAGTCACACCAGCATGTGGCCCAAATATATATGAGTGAAAAGGGTGGTCTGTGATGTTCAAAATTCCAATGCACAACTTTGACCGTGTGGGCCCACGGTTGGGCGCGTCGTCGTAGATCGATGAGAGGGGCCAGAAGTCAAGAACCACCTGAAAGTGGCCAAATATATGTAGGAACTAGCAAAAAAGGCCCGTGCATTGCAATAGGAGAAAAGGAGATCTAGTACCATAATAACCATAGCAAAATATGCAATGCTTAGCAGGGTGCTAACCATAGCAGACTTAGTCAACAAAAGACAAACTAAAACTGAAATGGCTCCCCACCCACCACCCCACGGCGACCACCATGGCTCCCTGGCGATCTCCACCACCAACCACTAAATTTTGCTTTTTCTCCAATCAATCTCTTCGGCGTCTACAGATCTCCCCTTCCATACCCAACTTATGGGATCTAGTGGGGGATCCACCCTTGTCTTGGACTTCTCCAAGGTTTTGGCTTTTGCTGGTGAGGTTTTTAGATCTACGGGTCTCACGGTGCACCCCATGGAGGGCATGGGATCATTCATTCTGGTAGTGTCTTTCGGTAGGCATGATTTTTGTCTGGATGAATTTCTATGGCGGCGGCCATGGAGGTAGCTATTGGTGGATCTGCTGTGGATCTTTGGGTTTCTCAGATCAAGGACAAGGTCTTCTCTTTCAATGTCTCCTGCAAGCAGGTTGGATTCTTCATCACTGATTTAAGATCTTTTGCTTGCTTGCAATTTAAGTGCTATTTTCATCTTTGGGGACGAGGAGGTCCAAATTGGGTCCGTGAATTTCATATTTTGAAAAAGGAGTGTGATGCTGAATGGGTTTTAGTTAGTCCCTCTAAGAGGCGTGCAACTTTGGGTATGTTTGCTATGCATAATCCCCCGATCAAGTCATCTTTTCGTGCTGCCACTACTGCTAGAAAGAAGTTGTCCTTTGCAACTTTTCAAAATTATGATGCTTGTCGGGGCTATAGATATGCTGCCACCCAAAAATGCATTGATACGATTTTAGATGCGGGTTATGATTTGCCTGCCCATGAACGTGTCATCATTAATCCAACCCCTCCGCCGGATTTGCAATGGACGATCAGTTCGCCGCCGATCACTTTTGGGTCGATCAATACCATTGTGCATGGTCATAGATTGGATCACACGTCCAGCCAATTCCATGCGGAAGTTTCGGGCGGGATTGTTACTCCTTCAAATTTGTTGGACCGGCCGGGGTCCTCTTTGGCCCATTCGGGTGCGTCCCAAGTCGTGCAACATATGGCTAGTGGCCCAGACATGCATGACGACCAGGATATTTCTGATGATTTTGAAGAAATGGTCAATGACATGGTGTACCAAGTGCTTACGTGTCAGCGTTGCTACAAGCAGGGCCACTTTGCTACCCAATGCACATCCACACAGGTGTGTCTGGCTTGCTCTAAGGTCGCTCACTCTAGAAAAGATTGCAATCGAAGAGCCAGAGAGCAGGGGCGGTTTTGGAAACCAAAAATCCCAGATATTACGGTCTCACCTACCAGGCTAATTGATACGGTGCTAGTTCCCCAGAGGGACGCCTCGAGTTCTGAACCAGCTTTTGCAGAGTCCAGTTCCATCAACTCCTAGCCCAAGACACCATCCTCCACGCCACCGCAAACTCCTCCATTGCCTAGCTCTCCTCCGCCTCCGATGGTGGTTTTCGAGCTCGACCCGATGCGCTATGTACCTGCGGGGCACCACATCATCGACGATGGTGAAGCTCACCTACCAAGGACCTTCTTCACGCCGCCGGGCCCGATCGTGCGTCGTCACGAAGCTTTCATGGTCGCTGAGGTAATGCCAATACCCCCTGCAGATCAGATTGGTCAGGCTAGAGAAGTAGTTGTTGATTTTCTGGAGCAAAGAGGTCACATGGTTAGGTCTACTCAGCCCTGGGTTTGTGGAGTGGGATTGTCTGAAGTTCTTGATGCAGCTGTTAGATTCATGCTCATGCAGCAACCAACTCAACCGCTGGGTAACGTTAGATTTGTCCGTTTTTTCAAGCATGATGAAGGAGTTGGGTTCCGTGGGGCACAAGGTTTTCCTGATGGTTGTCTCATGTTCTTAGGAATACCTTTGGATCTTCGCACCACGCAGAATATTCATGCAACAGTCAATACTTTTGGCACTTTTCAGCATTGGGTCAGTGATGATCTTTATTTGGTTCGCACCATTGTGTTTGCATCTTTCCCTGAAGATATTTTGGTTCCTCGAGATGTCGTTTTTTCTGAATATGCTGCTTGGGGTGGGGCTAGAGTTTCCTGGACTGCACCGTTGTATATCTTAGGTGCCAACTGGGCAGCGCTGATGCCACAAGATGAAGATCCAATGCCTTTTAATGAAAACCCGCACTCGTTTCCTGGAGAGTTTGTCCCAGATCAGAACAATTTCGCTCTGCCACCTTTCCCAGCTCTCGGTTGGAATGACAACCCGATTGCTCCTCCACCACCACCAGATCATGGCTAGGGTCATGCGGTTTGGGGTGATGAGGATGATCTGCCCCAGCATGATGATTTACAGCAGCATCAGATGTTTCCAGTGCAGGAACAAAATTCAATGGTAGTTGACAATTCTGCTGTGTTCGAGTCTGAATCCATTAGCAATGTTAGCGTTGCCAGTGTGGAAGCGCCCATGGATGTTGTGCCACCTGTTATTAACGTGCAAATGGAGGAGGTGTTTGAGCTTGTTAACAATGATTTGGCCATTGTCTCGTATGTGCTCCCTACTAGACCTGCCCCATCTATGGAGATCCCCCTGCCTGTGCTACCTTTTGGTCCACCTTTGCCACCTGACATGGTTTGGAAGCGGGCCCTTGATCAGCTTCTCTCTGTGGGCATCATGATTCCAAATCCTAGGGACCTGCACATGTCTCTTAAAAGATCTTGGGATGATGCTTTTGACTTGGATTTCCCAATACCACTTCAAATCTCACAGGAAGTTATATTCAGCTCAATGGATACACCTACTGATGGTTCTATCAGACCGGTGGCTCGAGCTCTGTTTACTGAACCTGATGATGTTTATGTGGTTATCCCTTCTCAGCCCACTTCTGATGAGCAGTTCTCTTTCTCAGCACAGTAGATCCGCAAGAACACCAAGAAGAAGAAAGCGATAGTACCTGTGGTTGACACTAGTATGCGCAGATGCACGCGTGGCTCTATTCTGAGGGATGGTTTTAAACCAGTTTTGCAGGAATTGCCTATGGTACAGCCCAGAAAGAAGAGGCCCAGGTCCAAACCATTGGGTGAACCACTTCCACTACAAGAAATATGTCAACTTGTGACCACCACTATTGGTCACTGAATGGTCACAGTTTTCCATTTGTGACCTTTTTGTGACCAAAAATATAAGGTCAAAAGCTGGCCGTCGTAAACTGACATTAGCGACCTTTCTTCTGGAATGGTCGTAGACGTTTATGACAAAAAAAGGTCGTAGATTTAACGACCAATTATTTTGGTCACTAGCAATCCAACCACACCACGTCAGATCCACCGTGGCAAGCTGACGTGGCAGAATTACGACCAAATGAAAAGGTCATAAAATAGAATCAGCCCGGTCCATTTCAGCCGTCTAGATGGGCCAAGCCCAATAAATCAGCCCATTTAATTTTTCTCTCTCTTTATTTTGCTTATCTGCATGGGCCTGGCCCAATAATTTGGCCTTTTATTTTCTGGGAATGGAGCCTTTTTCTGATGAATTTTTTTATAGTCCACTATTGTTTTGGGCCACAGCCTTTTTAGTCTAGTTCGAATTTGGGCCTTGGCCTTTTTATTTTCTGTTATGCAGCCTTTTATAAAAAAATTCTTACAGTCATTTCTTTTTTAGGCCCAAGCCTTTTTAGTCTAAATCTTGTTTGGGCCTCGGCCTTTTTAGAGCCCAGGTTCTTATTTTGCATAACTATAAACACCAAGGCCCAGGTGCATAAGTGATCCACATAACTTCACAGAAAAAACACAGGTTCACATAACAGCTCCCAGGTTCACATAACTTCACAGATCCCAGGTTCACAAGTGCAAAATGCAAAATGCAACAGCAGCAACAACAAGGTTCACAAGTTCAAACTACTCAACCCAGGTTCACAAGTTCAAACTACTCATCCCAGGTTCAAACTACCTTAGCTCCCAGGTCCAATGCAAAATGCTCCCAGGTTCAAACTGCCTTAGCTCCAAAGAGAGCCATCAAGTGGGCTAACTTCTCTTCCTGCTCTTGAGACTTCTTGCGCAGCAGCTCAAGTTCCTTGTCGCGTGCAGCTTCAGATTCTTCCGCCTTCATCTTGATTGCCGCCAATTCTTCTTGCATCACATTAGCTTGAAGCTCAGACCTCTCCAGCTTCTGCTCAAGGTCACGAACATGAGCAGCCACTTCAGCAGTTGCTTTGCCGGAGTTCCTAGATGAATGGAGCCAAACATTCCTGAGGAATGTGCTTTGCTTGACTTCGGTCTTGAGCACTTCTTCGACAATTTCAACAGCAAACTTTGGCTCTTCACCTTCTGGTACCAGCGCGTCCTTCATTTTTTCCATCTCAAGCTAGCATATGGAGGAAAATGATAGGCATTAGTGGGAGATCTATTTCACAGTTTGCAAACCAAACCAAGCAAGAGAAACCAAACCAGCACACAAATGGATTATTTGAAGTAACCAAACCAGCACACAAAATCTATACAAGAAGATGATGACTAGTGACCTGGAGACATGCAATTGGAACAATATGATTGCTTCATTAAGCCTAGAATGGTGGTTCTATATAAGATGGCTTCCCGAGTGAGCCGATCATTAAACTAACATTCAGATCAAATTTCATCATATCATAAAAAATGCAACAAATAGCTACAGCAAGTTCTGATATCTTTGTTGAACTATCAAACAACATCAAATCATGGAACATAGCGTGTGTTCTTGATTGGCTCCGAATCAAACAACATCTAATCATCAAAGCATCAAAGCTAGATGTGAATCAAACAGGGCAAAGCATGGAGTGACTTACTATAGCAGTCTTGACTGGCTCTGAAAACCCGTGCTTCTTGCTGTTGTGGGTGGCCTTAAACAAGTCAATCGCAGACAGCTCCTCACCCTTACGCTCTTCTTTCTGAAATGTTTTTCAACAAAAATCAAAATGTTATTCAGCAAGAATCAGCAAGGATCAAACGGTAAGGTCTGTAGAGAAAAGTTCTCACAGTGGCAAAAATGTGTGCTGTGTAGTGCCTGGAACTAGTTCTCTGATTGTACATGACTTTTTCTCGATTCATCTTGTTCGACACACAGGCTTCCTACAAAAAAGCATACTGCCAGCATGATCTAGCACTAGCATATCATGTGCAGAACATAAAGCATGAAACAAAGCAGAGACAAACCTTGTGTCTTGGGGTAGACCACATCTCCACCAGAGCTTGCCATTCACCATTCGTTAGATCAGGCATGGGAGACTTAATGCTGACTTTATTTGTGGCTACAGTATCGAAATACTTCTTCTTGATCTGATGGCGTTTGTTCTTTGAATTTTTCTGCAGAATATATTTGCACGCAGTCTTGATGGTCTCCGAGTCCGTGTTCATCTCAAAATTTGCCTAACAAGACAACAAACAAGGTAGGAACAATATTAGTGATCATGCATAGGTGTAACAGAAAATAGATAGCACATTAACTATGAAACAAGTAGCTTACAAAATTTTTTCCAATGTAGTTCTCCAATAGACTAGCATTTTTCTTGTATAGCTTGAAGTGAGAAAGAACCGGAAGATGGCTTCTTGCAATGAGTCCACACTCAGAAGCAAGATTTGCTGCCTGCAAAGGCTTCTCTGGATGCTTCATCCCTTCAGCAATTTGGATAGGCACCCTGCTACCAAGCGACTTGGTGATCCTCTCTAGCCCTTTGCCCTTTCTAAGTCTAGTCTTGGTAGTCATTGCATCTGAAAATGAAATTGAACTCATAAATTAGAATAGAAATCGAGAAATGCAGGAATCGACAAAAGCATACATGATCATTCCATTTGGAAAATGCACTAGTAAAAGATATCATTGCAAAGGTCAACTTGCCTGATTGAAGCACAAGCTGTTGTTCTTCTTCATTGATGACAACATTCCTGTCAATAGAAGGTGCAATAGGGCTGAGGTCTGTGTGGACAGTGCCTGCTTCATCAATGCAGATGGTTGCTACTTCATCTAGGCAGACAGTGCCACTTCGATCCATGCTGAGAGTGGTTCCTTCATCCATGGGCGGCAACTCATCACCCATTTGCACCGAGGTCTTAGAGTCCATGCGCAGCAGACTTTCCTAATGGTCCGTCGCAGTCACCATCTTTGCTTTCTGCCTTGTGACTCTATCAAGGGCAGGTTCATCAGGTTCCAGGATCCTCTTTTTTTGTCCTGGAGCTGGGGCCACCACCCTTCCTGGAGGCATTGCAGCAGATATTTCTGAGCTCTTCTTCTTCTTGCTGACTGTCTTCTTAACACCAGGCCTCTTCGTCCTAGATTCCTTCAGTGCCTCATATAAACAACATGGAAAAAAGCATTAGATCATAAGAGAAATATGTGAGCACAAGGAATAACATAGCATAAAAGAACCCCAACCCTCCAAGTAAGACAGAGTTTGCACCTTAACAGTCTTGTTCACTACAACATCATCCACTTCCTCTCCATCAATAACTTCATCCTCCTTAGGATTGTACTCTGGGTCATCATTGATAACTCCACTACCTTCTTGAGCCTCATCACTTCTACCTTCTTGTATACCATTTGTTTTCCTAATCATCGATGCTATTGCACCGATGCCAAGGGACTGGAACATCCGATTGTTCTCATGATATTTCTAGCCCTAACCTTCTCGTACTCGGTGAGAGGCTCCTCTTTGCATGATAAAGGAAACGTAACTATTAGGTGAATGTTTGGAATGCATGGACAGGCAGCCAAACATATCTTATGAAATTTTATTATCATTTAATCCTAGTTATTTAGGTAAGGAAGACTAACAGCACACAGGCACAATTAAGCCAGCTTATTCAGATTGCAGCAATGCATTTCACTTAGCATATTAAGACACAGATTTTATGAAACTGACAGTATAACCATAAGGAGCAAGTTGCGTACCAACGGTTGGCCTCATGCTTGACCTTCTCATCCTTGCCATGGATGATCTTGAGGTGGTGCTTGCAAAATAGAATAAACAACAATCAGATACAACAGGGATAAAGTAAAATGATGCACTTGTATCAATAAAGGAAAGCATTTGGACCATCATGCACATACAGTGATGTACTGTTATTAATTAAGCAAACATGTAAGTGCACTAAACAAGCATGCATGTACAGTGGAAATATATGTACACTAAACAAGCAAGCAAGCAAAGTGCTACTAATAGAAACAAGCAAGCAATGAAGGAAATTGAAAAGAAGCAAGCAAATACTATTGATACAAACCCTAATTAACAAGCAAGCAAGTAGCTTCTTCTCCATGTGCTACTGATACAAGCAAGTACTGCTGATGGAAACCCTAATTAAGCATGTATGATTGCAAGCAACATGTATGTTAGCAAGCAAGCAACATGAACTAGTGAATTGGTGTCATGTACACATGCTTAGACAGTCTGACAGCAAGCTAGACGAGTATATCATGAAGGCCTTCAAAACAACTAGATGTTTCCACTAGTAAAGCATGAAACAACAGTACTTGCAGAAGTACAAAAGCAGATGAAAAAAATATTCTCAACCGCTCAATAAAGTTCCCGGTCTTTGCAACAACAACAACAACAACCAAAAAAAGGCGAGAGGGCCACATGGGACGGCCTCTATGCTGATAAAGAAATGCTCATCTGAATCATGTAATTACAGTATAGCTTGGTGACTGAACACAACACCGTCTACTTAACATAGATTGCTTTTGTGTTTGAGTACAGAAAGAACGCCATCTCGCAAAAAAAGGACAGATCATGGGCAGCCATAGAACGATATTACAACATCTTGGGCCAGCACAAGGCATCATTTTCGATGAAATCAAAGGGAAATAAACTACTAGTTTCATAGGGGTGAATCGTGATGATGACAACATTCACTTGGCCAGACATCTCATCAGAGAGATACGACATAAACATCAGGTTCAGAAACATCAGTGACACATCGCCCCGCTCACAAGAGCGGTAAACACGCCACGAACCAGACCAACGCACAAGCACAATATAACCAAACGTACAGCAAACCCACCCATAACCTCAAAACAACAGGAATGGGTAGCATGAGAGGCCCTGAGGGGCACCTTCTCCAAGTGCTACTGATACAAGCCAAGTAATTAAATCATACACAAGCAACATGAACCAGAGGGAGGTCTTCCTCAAACCTCATCCACATCCTCATCCATCCCCATCCCCTAAAATCACGCACTTTCGCTCCATCAACATGAACCGTAAACCATGAGGGGGATCAAACAAACCACCAGGAGCTCCAGGAGTATCAAACAAGCATTTTTAAGATTATGACATGAAAGATCCAAACAAATAAACAATATATATGATAAACGGTGCAATCTTTTAAACAGTAATAATAATAAGCATAAAAAAGAAATGTCTTGCAGGACGTGCAATTACCGTCAATTGGGCATTTAAAAACAAGCAGATTTGTGCTTGGCTGAGAAGGATACTCCACTCAATCAGTTGCCATAAGCGTCTGCTTCCAATTCTACATTGCCACAAACGATTGGATCAAACTAAGAACTACTAGGTGAGATCTAAATTGCCATAAGTGCCTGCTTCCAATTCTCAATGCCTTAAACCACCAGCACTACAAGTGCACAAGGACACGCATGCAACATAACCAACTGTGACCCAAGACAAGCACCATGATTGAATCTGGCGAGCACGTTCTGGATCAGTAGGGTTCGAGCCGGGAGGGAGGAGCCGACGCGCGAATCCTAACCCTAGATCGACTAGAAAATGAATCCTAACCCTAGATCGACATGAACAAGAACAAGAACCAGGAGCTCGATGAACATGAACAACCTGTCCAATGAACATGAACAAGAACCACCAGGAGCTCGTAGATCAACCGAATCCTAACCCTAGATTGACTGAATCCTAACCCTAGATCGACCGAATCCTAACCCTAGGTCGATCATGAGGGGGATCTACCGAGCCCTAGAAGATTGAGGGGAGAGGGGAGAGGAGAGGGGCACCTGTCGCCGTCGTCGATCGTTGATGATGTGGATGATGTAGCCACCGTCGACGATGTACTCACTGTCGTTGATGTAGTCGTAGCTCGGGCGGTCGATGTAGCCGTTGATGTAGCAACCGTCGTCGAGGGGAGAGAGAAGGGTGGATTCGTCGTCGAGGTGGGCGGCGCACCGCGGTGCGGCGTGGCGGGGCGGCACGGAGCAGGGGAGGGAGTGGGAGCGGGGCGGCGTGGAGCGGGCGGTTCATCGGGGCGGAGCAGAGGAGGGGTGGCGCACCGCGGTGCGGTGTGGC
>NC_041384.1:676131893-676181036 GCF_002162155.2 Triticum dicoccoides | reverse complement strand
GCGGTTCGTCGGGGCGGAGCAGAGGAGGGGCGGTGCTAGGGTTGCGGGGTGGGGAATGGGAGAGGGAGGGGAAATTCTAGGAGGGGAGGGGATCCCGCGTGTTAGTGGGAGAGGGAGTGGTGGGTCTCGCCTGGTAGTGGGAGAGGGAGTGGAGGGAGTGGAGGAAAATTTTGGGAGAGGGAAATTTTGGTGGAGGGAAAATTTTGGTGTGGGAGGGAAATTCTTTTGGGTTTGGGGGTAGAAAAAAATAGGGTTTTTTTGTAAATTTTGTAGAAATCAGGGTTAAAATCATACCGAGTAGCTCAAGAAAACGCTGGTATTGCAAGTTTAGTATTTTTGCTAGTTGGTAGGCCACATTTGATGATGTGACGCGGAAGTCTCCCATTTTTTGAATTTTTTTTAATTTTATACGGTGTTTTAAAAAACCGGCCGATTTCGTCGTGACGGCCGTCCGTGGCTAGGGTTTCAGCCGTGCAAATCTGTTGTCGATTCTGTGATGAAATGCCTACCTGTGAAGCTAAAAAGCATTTTTAGTGAAAATAACGGGCAAGCTATGGAGGACCCGCAGTTCAAATTCCAGCCGGTTCCAGCTGAATTGGCCGAAGGTGGTCTGAATTGCTGGGAGTAGCTACGAGGGTCGGAAATGCATGCTTTTTGGCGACCATCCGTAAAATAGGGTCTACTTTGAGATAGACATGGAATGGCGCCGTTTGGGGTGACCCTCCTTGTAGCCGCTTCACGAAAAACGCATGTCTTTAGCATTCAAAAAATGAAAAATGATTTTTTTTGTTAAACAAGTTGGAACCTCACTTTGGCAACATTGTTTGCCATCAAAAGACGGAAGCATGCGCCAAATTTGGGCATATTATCAGAAAATATTCAACGGATGTGGTCATATCATTGCTAGTTTGGGTTAAAAGCCATGAATCTTCGTTCATGGTAGGTCGTTTTTGAGAACACTTTTTCAAGAAAACGCCGGTATTGCAAGTTTAGTATTTTTGCTAGTTGGTAGGCCACATTTGATGATGTGACGCGTAGGTATCCCATTTTTTTTGATTTTTTTGAATTTTTTACGGTGTTTTCAAAAACCAGCCGATTTCGTCGCGACGGCCGTCCGTGGCTAGGGTTTGAGCCGTGCAAATCTGTTGTCGATTCTGTGATGAAATGCCTACCTATGAAGCTAAAAAGCATTTTTAGTGAAAATAATGGGCAAGCTATGGAGGACCCGCAGTTCAAATTCCATGCGGTTCCAACTGAATCGGCCGAAGGTGGTCTGATTTGCCGGGAGTAGCTACAAGGGTCGGAAATGCATGCTTTTTGGCGACCGTCCGTAAAATAGGGTCTACTTTGAGATAGACATGGAATGGCACCGTTTGGGGTGACCCTCCTTGTAGCCGCTTCACGAAAAACGCATGTCTTTAGCATTCAAAAAATTAAAAATGGTTTTTTTGTTAAACAAGTTGGAACCTTGCTTTGGCAACATTGTTTGCCATCACAAGACGGAGGCATGCGCCAAATTTGGGCATATTATCAGAAACTATTCAACGGATGCGGCCATATCATTGCTAGTTTGGCTTGAAAGCCATGAATCTTCGTTCATGGTAGGTCGTTTTTGAGAACACTTTTTCAAGAAAACGCCGATATTGGAAGTTTATTATTTTTTCTAGTTGGTAGGCCACATTTGATGATGTGACGTGGAGGTCTCCCATTTTTTCTGATTTTTTTGAATTTTTTACGGTGTTTTCAAGAACCGGCCGATTTCGTCGCGGCGGCCGTCCGTGGCTAGGGTTTGAGCCATGCAAATCTGTTGTCGATTCTGTGATGAAATGCCTACCTTTGAAGCTAAAAAGCATTTTTAGTCAAAATAACGGGCAAGCTATGGAGGACCCGCAGTTCAAATTCCAGCCGGTTCAAGCTGAATCGGCCGAAGGTGGTCTGAATTGCCGGGAGTAGCTACGAGGGTCGGAAATGCATGCTTTTTGGCGACCGTCCGTAAAATAGGGTCTACTTTGAGATAGACATGGAATGGCGCCGTTTGGGGTGACCCTCCTTGTAGCCGCTTCACGAAAAACGCATGTCTTTAGCATTCAAAAAAATGAAAAATGGTTTTTTGTTAAACAAGTTGGAACCTCGCTTTGGCAACATGGTTTGCCATCACAAGACGGAGGCATGCGCCAAATTTGGGCATATTATCAGAAACTATTCAACGGATGTGCCCATATCATTGCTAGTTTGGCTTGAAAGCCATGAATCTTCGTTCATGGTAGGTCATTTTTTAGAACACTTTTTCAAGAAAACGCCGGTATTGCAAGTTTAGTATTTTTTCTAGTTGGTAGGCCATATTTGATGATGTGACGCGGAGGTCTCCCTTTTTTTTTATTTTTTTTAATTTTTTACGGTGTTTTCAAAAACCAGCCGATTTTGCCGCGACGGCCGTCCGTGGCTAGGGTTTGAGCCGTGCAAATCCGTTGTCGATTCTGTGATGAAATGCCTACCTGTGAAGCTAAAAAGCATTTTTAGTGAAAATAACGGGCAAGCTATGGAGGACCCGCAGTTCAAATTCCAGCCGGTTCCAGCTGAATCGGCTGAAGGTGGTCTGAATTGCTGGGAGTAGCTACGAGGGTCGGAAATGCATGCTTTTTGGCGACCGTCCATAAAATAGGGTCTACTTTGAGATAGACATGGAATGGCGCCGTTTGGGGTGACCCTCCTTGTAGCCGCTTCACGAAAAACGCATGTCTTTAGCATTCAAAAAATGAAAAATGGTTTTTGAATTTTTTATGGTGTTTTCAAAAACCGACGGATTTCGTCACGGCGGTCGTCCGTGGCTAGGGTTTGAGTCATGTTTTTAGCATTCAAAAAATGAAACTTATATTGTTTCATACATGAGCATGCACAAAAACCCATAATTTTATCTTTCATCCATGAGCATGGAGAAAAAATTTCAATTCCCATCAATTACCAAACTGAATATTCATTGTTAAGAAATTGACATGTTTAGATGACACTGTCATACAACATCCATGAGCATGCACAAAATTAAATCTGACATACTTAACATTGACATGTTCAAATTACACTAACAAGCTTAAACCTAACATGCTTAACATTGCCACTTCATTTTCTTAACATCTTCACTCCTCCTTCTTCTCCTTCATCAACCTGATGCGCTCAGAGTGGCGAATCCCAACGCGGATGTACTCCTCTACCACAATTGGCATGGTCCTATCGCCAAGCTGTGGGATTGCAGGCGCCACCACCATCGCGAGGTCGTCGTCCGCCACCACCATAGCAAGGTCGTCGTCCGCCACCACCATAGCAGGGTCGTCGTCAGCCACCATCATAGCATGTTCGTCGTCAGCCAGAATAGGCTGCTCCTCGTCATCCCCGCTCTGCTCCTTGTCATCCCCGCTGCTGCTCCCATGGCCTGGCCAAATGCAACAAAGTGTGAACATGGTGTTGTCGTCGTGCAGGTAGAGGAAGCCAAAAGGACATGAAGAAGAGAGGCAAAGAGCTTACTGGCATCGTCGTCGTGTTAGTAGTACATGCGGCACATGGTGTTGTCGAACATCTTCACGGTGAACATGGCATCGCCGGCGTAGCGGAAGACAAGGAAGTACCCGAGCTGTAGCTCATGGGCGCAGGCGAAATGCTCCCAGCCGGGCCCTAGGTACATGTGGCCTTCACCATCGAACACCACCAACACGTCCCACAGCCTGTGAAGCCCGCTGCCGGCCTCCCGTAGCTTCACTTTGTGGGGCTCACGGCCAGTGAGCATCTTCGCAAACTTGTCAGGCAGCCTCTGCAGCGAGGGTCAAGGAATGGTTAATTGTGGCAATCAAGCACTAGACAGTAGAGTGATGATAAAGAAATGAGTGATGATAAATATACCTGCCTACTACAAGATTTCTCAATTACGATCTCGAAGAACTCAAAACCTTCCAAACCAGCCATCTCACTTCTCTGAAAAGCAGCATTGTAAATTAAACAACAGGACTGGACAGAAATAGGAAACAAGCACTTCAAAACAGTAGAATAATTACTACATGTGTTTGCCAGGGCCTCAATTTGGAATACTACTATAAATGGCAATGGCCGGAATTTGCTCCTACTATAAACAAGCACATCAACATCAATAGCATAGTGAACTAACACAACAACATCAACATCATCAGGTGACCACCAACAACAACAACACTAAAATCTACTATAAATTGACCAGAACACAACAATATAAATTGACCAGAACCATATCTACTATAAATTGACCAGAACCATATCTATTATAAATGGACCAATAGTGTACAGCAAAACAACAGTTTCAATATTACAATAGAAAGAAGTCTCAGGTTTATCAAGCACAGCAAAACAACAGTGTGACTGAAGAAAATTATAGCAGGAAATACTTCATGCATCATCAAGAGATTATGATCATTTCTGACACTAGCCTTTCTCAACCTTTTGAGCTAGCATGATCACATTACATGATGCACACATATGCAAACTTCTACGAATATAACATCAAAACAGAAAAACAAGAGACTAAGAAAATCTTAGCAGTGCAAACACCAAGATAGAATTGTATTTGTACACATCAGAACATAAGCACCAACATATCAGTGCTTAGCATGATCACATTGTATTTTTACACCTACATAGCAGTGCTTAGCCACTCAGGTAAAACATTACAAAAGAAAAACAAATTAGAACACACTAGTGTCACACCGCCTCATAATGCTCATACTTGCTGCATACCAAATGGCACAGAACATTCTACAGCTCATACCAAGTGTCTCATACATCTGTACTTATCTAATTCCTTAACTGAATCCTTAACTGAATACTTGACAAGAACCCTTAACTGAATAATCCTTGACAGCATACTTCCCACTCTTATCAAAAGGCACAAAGCATACTTGACATCATAATCCTTAACTGAATCATTTCCCACGAATCAAACCCTAATCTAATCTAATGCAGTCCCAATCAAACCCTAACCAAATCAAACCCTAATCTAATCCAATCCCTATCTAATATAATCCAATCTAGGCGACGGCAAGAACCCTAATCTAACCAGTAGCAGAAAATTAATCCAACCAGGAAGGAGAGAGAGAGAGGAAGGATTCATACCTCGGGAGAGAGAGGAAGAAGTCAGCAGCGGTGGGAGAGGAAGGGGTCGGCAGCGGTGGGAGAGGAAGGAGCCGGCGGCGGTGGGGAGGCCGGCGGTGGGAGAGGAAGGAGCCGACAGCGGTGGGCGGTGCCGTCGATGGAGAGGAGGAGCGGGTCGAGTGGTGAGGAGAAGTGGGGAAAAGAGAGGGAGCGGGTCCACTTATCAGCGAGTTCTGTGTTTGCTACGTGACTGGTTTGATATATTGAAAAGGGTGGGCATAGATTACAAAACCAACAGCCTCTTCCTAACCCAGTGGTCGAAACACAGTGAAATAAGTGCCAGGTCGTGGGTTCGAGCCCCCCCGCGCGCATATTTTTTGGCCACGCGCATATTTTTGGTAGCTTGGGTACAATAGCAAAATGGCCCACTTGTCAGCGAGTGGGTTGAGTGGCCCACTTGTCAGTGAGGTGTGTGCTTGATACTTGACTAGTTTGATATATTCAAAAGGGTTGGCATAGAGTGGAATACTAATAGTCTCGTCCTAGCCCAGTGGTAGAAACATAGTGAAACAAGCGCACGGTCGTGGGTTCGAGTCCCCGCTAGTGCATATTTTTTTGCTCACAATGAAATGGGTTCAGTTGAAGCAAAATTCAGTTAAAATAGCATCTTCAGTTCAAAAAAACTACTAAATGATCACAAAAACTTCTGTATGATCTGACCAAAACTTGAACTAAAGATGTTCAAAAAATCTTCTGTATGATCATTTTGCAATCTTTTGCATTACAAGACAACATTTTGACAACATTCTGAGCACAATAGCTCCATGCCATCAGAACACAACTTCATTTTGCCATTAGCTCCATGCCATCAAAGCAACATCACATCACAACCAAATACAGCCATCAGGATCACACCACTACAGTCATCAGGATCTTCAAGCATTTTGCTACCTGGAGATAATTGTAGTACATCAGGATCACCATGCATATGCACAAGAAGGAAAACTACAGAGAGTTAGAAGGATCACCAGGGAGACCAAATTTACCTTCATGTCCATTCGCTACTCATCGTCGTCGATACGAAAACAAGGAACTCTATGCCCACTCCTGTTTTCCTCATCATCACTACAATATTGTAGTATAGTATGATCAGTCCTGTTTTCCTCATCCTCGCTCTCATGCCCATCCGCTACCACCTTTCTTCTTTTCTTGATGCCTTCAAATGTTGCAGCACCAACGATCACACGTTCCCGGTCCCTTCGCACTCTGCTTTGCACCGGAACTTCCATAGAGTCATCATCAGCTTGCAACGGAACTTCCGTAGAGTCATCATCTTGGTATGTTAGTCCACCATCACCGGGGCCCTTTTCCACTTCAGTTTCAGTCACACTCCACAAGTGTCTGTGCTGAAAGTTTTGCACAACTCGCCATTTTCTGTGCAAAAGAGTGTCTGGCAGATAAAACACCATTGTTGCTTGTGTTGTTAGAATAAAGGGATCACTCTTATACCAGCACCTTGCAATGTTGATGCTTTTGAAGTGGCCATCATATTTGACAAAAGAGTCTCTCCTCTTCTTGCTACCAAGCTCAAACCAGTCACAGCGAAATAAGACAACCGAGTGATGGATGCCTCCACTAGAGTTGTACTGCAACTCTACGATGCTTCTCAACTGACCATAGAAGTCAATGATCTCACCATCATGTGACCCCTCAGTGATGATTCCACTATTCTGTGTCTTCCTTTTTTCCTCGCGGTCAACGGTGTGGTACCGGCACCGTCAGCAATGCATGCTGAATACACTCTCACTCGCTTATCCGGTAAGCATGCCAAAGCAAATAGATCATCACTGACCTTCTTCTCCTCATGCAACTTTCCAATCTACACAAATAAACCATTTAGCAAAAAATGGTATTTAACAATTGGTGAATAACACAGAAAACATAAAACATGTGGCTAAAGATCTCACATGATTCTTAAACCACTTAGCAAACCCCTTGGCAACCCTTTTATCAACATGGATATTGCTTTCTTCCTGATTTAACTCTTCCTTGCATTTCCTGCAATGCCAACAAAACATGTGAATTAAAACATTAGGCTGGTGCCAACCCAAGCAAAAAAAAATATAATGAGTGCACAAGATATAACGTACTCGATATATGGTAGAACCTCGGCGCAATTGCTAAGCACAAACCAAACCATCTTGTCATACTCATCACCAGCCTCCAACTATTGTGAGGCTCCAAGAAAGTTCACACCATGGTTGAAAATAGAGACATCACCACTTTGCGAATTAGACTGCTCTCTATTTCTGCCCGGCCGGTTCCATCTTGTTTCCACATCACCAAAGTATCTAGAGCAAAAAGTCAAGCACTCGTCAACGGCATATGCTTCAGCAATAGAATCTTCAGGTCTTGCCGTGTTTTGCACATAACGCTTACAAGTAAGCAGCCTTCTTTCGATTGGGTACATCCAACGGTATTGCACCGGGGCTCTAAGCATTGCCTCTTTTGGTAAGTGCACCGCCAAATGGACCATCACGGTGAAGAAAGCTGGAGGGAAAATCTTCTCGAGCTTGCAAAGAATAATTGGGATTTATTTTTCAAGTCTTTCCAGGACAGTTAACTTGAGTGTTTTGCAGCACAGTTCTCTAAAGAAATTTCCCAGCTCAGCAACCGCTTCATATATATCCTTGTCCATGATTCCTCGGAGGCCCGCCGGTAAAATCCTTTGGAGGAGGATGTGACAATCATGGGTTTTCAGTACTGAAAGCTTGAATCCATCAGAAGTAACACACTTTGCTAGGTTAGCAGCATAACCATCTGGAAATTTCACCGCTCTTAGGAATTCACAGAATGCAAGCTTTTGTTCTTTACTCCTTGTATACCATGCTTGTGGCATTTCAAATGAATCTTCATCTTCATTGTGCTGTAGATGCAAATCTTCTCTTATGCCCATGTCCTCCAAATCAAGTCTAGAACTAACCGTGTCCTTTGTCTTCCCTTCAATGTTCAGAAACGTCCCTAGCAGATTCTCGCATATGTTTTTCTCAATGTGCATTACATCGAGATTATGCCTTAATTTCAGATCAGCCCAGTATGACAGGTCCCACAAACAAGACCTCCGGTCCCAACATTGACCTTCCTCATGCTTTCTTTTCTTCGCCAGCTTTCCTGGTCTTACATCTTTCACCTTTTCAAGTTGCTGCTCCAGCTCTTCTTTAGTGAATTTAGCTGGCTTGTCACGGGTTTCATTCTCACCATTAAAATCTTTGCTTCTTCGCCAGCGATGGTTTCGGGGAAGAAAGCGGCGGTGCCCAATATAGCAGATCTTGCTCCTTATTATCTTTGAGCAAGGGTCTTTGTCACAATGGACACAAGCCTGATAATCCGCTGTGATCCTCCCAGACAGAGTGTGCAGAGCCGGGAAATCATGGATGGACCATATGATTGCAGCACGTAGATTGAACTTTTCTTCCGGACTCAAGGCATCGTATGTAGGTACACCAGTCCAGAGCTGGAGCAGTTCTTCTATGAGGGGCTCCATAAAGACATCAAAATCCTTTCCTGAAGACTCTGGACCCGGGATAAGCAATGACATCATGAAGTTGGACTGATCCATGCATGCCCATGGTGGTAGGTTGTACGGCACCACAAAAACTAGCCACATGCTATAAGACGTGCTCATGTTCCCAAACGGATCTAACCCATCTGTGGCAATGCCAAGTTTTATGTTCCTTGGATCTGCAGCAAAATCTAAATATATACGGTCAAACTCTTTCCATGCCTCTCCATCCGCTGGATGGCTGAGCTCATTGTCCACAGGTTGCCGCTTCAGCTTGTGCCACTGTACCTCACGCGATGATTTCTTCGAGATGAACATCCGCTGCAGCCTTGGTATCAAGGGAAAGTGCCTTAGTACCTTCTCCGATATTGACTTCTTCCCATCAGCATCTTTCCACCTAGATGCATTGCATTTTGGATAGTTGTCATGCTTTGCTAAATCCTTCCGAAACAAGACACAGTTATTTGGGCACACATGTATTGACACATAACCTAACCCCAGCCCGCGGATTATGCTCAATGCTTCATCATAAGATCTGGGAACACAACTATCAGGGAATTGCAAGCTCAAAAGACGGAGTATTGCGTTGAATGCGGCATTGCTAATCTGGTAGAAAGACTTGATGTGGAGTAACTTCACGGTGAAGGTAAATCTTGAAAATTTACCCCCTTCATGAGTTGCGCGCTTCGCCTCCTCTAACACCTCAGTAAACAACGACTTCTGTCTATCAACATGATCTTCAGCATCATACAAATCCTTCAATAGGTCAGGAATCCTATCATCTTCATGCCCATCCTCTTCCTCCAAAACAGCATTATCTCGCAAAACCTTTTCCATGAAATCAATGCCAGCATCACCACCACCCATCATATGAGGGGCCTCTGCATCAGCTTCAAAATGTTGAGGTTGTCTGTCTAAAGGTTCTCCATGATATATCCATCTATCATATGTGCTGGACATCCCATTAAGAAGCAGATGATCTTCCACTCTTCCTTGAGCCATTCTTGGACGGTTGAGGTATTCACAACATGGGCAAAGAATGTGAGCATCGTTGGCAAAATTTGCCCGAACAAATGCCATGAAATCATCAACTCCTTTCATATGTTCTTTCGAAAACTTTCTAACTCCTTTTCTAATCCAGCTTCTGTCCATCTACCAAAGACAACAAATTGTTGCAACTTAGCAAATCAATCTAAGTGCATCAACATTAATTAATGAAAATGGATGGAAGTAATAATGGAAGCTAAAATTCCAGAAAATTTTATATGCTAATTGCCTAACCACAACACTGAAACAAACCAAACTATAAATCAAACCAACACTGAAATTGGCATGAATTTATGTTGCAGAGAAGGCTAATTCAAAATAAACCAAACTAGCTAGCTAGCTCCTAACAAATACTATGCTGTTTCTATCAATTACAGTTACAATTAGCCTAACAATCTGTAGACAAACAATTGAAGACCAAGGCCTTGTTTCTGGCCTTGATAAATGAGAGGGGTTAACAGATATTGGCAGGGATTAAATCCCATCTAGCTGAAATCCCCCCAAATCTTAATCGAACAAGGCCTGAACAATTCTTAACAAACAAGCTGAAGAACTCCCAACAGTACATCAAGAAAATTCATCTATGCAATATCTACCAAACAAGCAAGCTATCTCCTAATTCCTAACAGTGCATCAACAAAATTCATCTATGTTGAAGAACATATGACAAAATTCATCAACAAAATTCATCTATGCTCGGTGACGAGGTGCAAATAGTGAGAGAGGAGAGGGGGGAAGAGGAGAGGGGTGCATACCGGGAGGTGTGCTTGCAGCGGCGGCGAGTCCCCCATGCTCGGCGAGCCTCTCCTTGCGTCGGCGTCGTTCCTACGCCCGCCCCCACCACCGCAGGTGGCCCATGCCCCTGCTGGTCGCTTCGGCAGCCAGCCCGTCTCCACACCCGCCGGTTGCTTTCGCTGTTGCCCCGCTGCTGCTGCCCCCGCCGGGGACAAGGCGAGCGGCGAGGCCGTGGACGAGCTCACCTGCGGTGAGGCCGTGGGCAAGATCACCTGCGGCAAGGCTGTTCCTGCCCCCGCCCCCACCACTGCCGGTCGCCTCCACCCCTGCTGGTCGCTTCGGCCTCCGGCCCCGCCCTCGTCCGCCGGCCACGCCCCTGCCCGTAGCCCGCCACCACCTGGTCGAAAGACCTAGAATTTTTTGGCTAAGTGTTGGCTCTGCCCGCAGCCCGCCGCCACCTGGTCGGAATAGGTCCCACTTGTCAATGACTTAGATTTGGCGCTATAATGTAATATACAGAGCCATTCCGCTAGATGGACAATAATCCCTCTCTAGCCCAGTGGTAGCGAACAAGTTAAACAGCGCGAGGTCATGGGTTCGAGTCCCGCCTCGCGCATCTTTTTTACTAACAAATTTAGGGCCTGTCAAGTGGGTCCCTCCTGTAAACGAGCTCTTGTTGAATATACACATGTAAGCAAAAATGACAACTAAGCACTCCACATAGGCGAGACTGCTGAGGTGGTCGCCTAATCATACAACTGCATTAAAACTCAAGTGTAACGACCATTCATATTGGTCGTAATTTGTTAGAATTGAGGCGTGAACCAGGGCTGTCTGCTTTATGACCATTTCCTCTAATGAAATTACGACCTTTCTGACCAGAATGGTCATTATGGGTTAGGGTTTGGAGCCCCCTGAACATCTTTTGACCAATTGGTCTAAAATGGTCATAAATTTATGACCAATTCTTCCAGGGTCACTGACAGAAGGTCATAAGTTGACATATTTCTTGTAGTGTTCACGCAGATGCACCTGTAAATGACATGGAGGATGATTCACAATCTAGCCAAATCCCACCTGAAACCCCTATAAAGGTGCTCCAGCCGATGGGTGCAGAATTGGAGATTGCTCCAGAGAAGATATCTGTGGAAATGCTTATGGAAATCCGATGATGCATCCTTCCTCATCAGCTCCTAATGTTTAAATCATATGCTTGGGATTGGGTGTGGAAAGCCCTCAAATTTGCTTGTTATCTTAGGCATTTTAATTTGTTTTCAAGAATTGTAAGCTATGAACTGCACTTGCTTTTGTGGGACCTATGGTGTAGCACACTATGTGGCTACATAGACCTTTCTTCTGCTTATATGTTTATGTATGAATAGTAATTGTATTAGCAGTAGAAACTGGCGTGTTCTTTGCTGGAACGTGCGTGGTCTTAACTCTAAGGATCATCAGCGTGCTGTGAGACAGAAAATTGAGGAAAGCCAATGCTCTGTGGTTTGCCTCCAGGAAACTAAAATGGAACACATTGATAATCATGTTATTGGATCATTCGCTCCAAAAAGATTTGATACTTTGTCATTTTGCCCCTCAGTGGGTGCATCTGGTGGTATTGTGGTGCAATGGAACTTTGCAATGTTTTCTGGCACATTGGTTGTAACCAAAAAGTTTGCTATTGTTATTAAATTCACATCTGCACATAATGGGGAATCTTGGACTCTTGTGATTGTTTATGGTCCATGTTCTGGTAGAGACAAGGATGACTTTGTTGACTGGGTGTATGATCTCATAATCCCAGAGGAAGAAAACTGGCTTCTGTTAGGTGATTTCAACTTTTTCAGATATACCACAACCAGAAATATGCCTGGGGGGGGGGATCCCAACGATATGTTCATTTTAATGACATTATTGGTCACTTAGGGCTGATTGAGCTTCCAATTAAGGGGAGAAAATTTAACTGGTCCAATATGCAAGACACCCCTCTCCTTGAACAACTGGACTAGTTCTTTACCAATGCAAGTTGGACCTGCTTATACCCTACAACACAAGTTCTTCCTTTGGCAAAAACTGCATCTGATCATGTACCATGTGTAGTGATCATAAGCACAAACATACCCAAATGTAATTTATTTCGTTTTGAGAATTACTGGGTGCAACTGGATGGTTTTATGGAGTGTGTGCAGAAGTCTTGGAATAAACGTTGTTGCAAGGCACACAGCATTGCTATTATTGCAGATAAGCTCAAGACCCTAAGGCAAGATCTCAAGAAATGGCAGATGGGCCTCTCCAAAATGAAAAGTTTAATTCAGAAGTGCACTAGGGTCATTTTGTTATTAGATGAGCTTGAGGAGTTGAGACGTTTATTTAGACCTGAGTTTAACTCAAAAAAGTTTGTTAAGTTGCATGTGGAGAAATTGCTACATCTTTAGTAATGTGTATTGGAGGAAAAGATGCACCATCTGGTCTATAAAATTATGGGAGGAAAACACTAAATTCTTCCATGCTATGGCTACAGAGAGATTAGGAGGAATTCAGTGGCCTCTCTCAGATTAGAGGATGGAACTGTCACCAGTGACCATCTTTTGATTGCAGGGGCTTTTTGGTCTGCTTTTAAGAACAGAATGGGAACTGCAAGAGGAATTAATATGTCATTGGATTTTGCAGCTTTGATTAAACTAGTTGAGAGACTTGATACTTTGCTCAGGCCATTTGAGAAGGAGAAAATGGACTTAACTGTGAAGAGGATGCCTATTGATAGAGCACCTGGCCCTGATGGTTTTAATGGTCTTTTCTTCAAGAAGTGCTGGCCAATCATCTGTCAGGATTTCTATGAGTTAGCCAAGGCTTTTCATGATGGGACATCAAAGTTGGAAAACATTAATGAATCCTACATAACACTCATACCAAAAGTGGCTGCCCCTGAGACTGTTATTGATTTTAGACCTATATCTCTGACTAGTATGGGACGGAAATTCATTTCTAAGATGGGTGCTGATAGATTTCATTTGGAGATTATGAGATGCATTCACAAAAATCAGTATGGCTTTATCAAATCTAGGACCATCCAAGATTGTGTAGCCTAGACTTTGGAATATCTGCATCAATGTCACCAGTCTAAAAGGAAAATTATTATCATCAAATTGGATTTTGAAAAGGCCTTTGATTCAATTGAGAATGAGGCTATTTTTCAAATCCTAAGACTAAATGGCTTCCCTGAGAAATGGATACTTTGGGTCAAACAATTCCTATCCACTGGTACTTCTTTAGTCCTCCTGAATGGAGTACCTGGGAAACACTTTGCTTGCAAAAAGGGGGTCAGACAGGGTGATCCTCTTTCCCCTTCACTGTTTGTTCTGGCTGCTGACATTCTGCAATCTACTGTAAATGATTTGTTGCACAAAGGAAGTTTAAAGCTGCCAATACCCAACCATGACCCCGATTATCCTATTGTGCAATATGCTGATGATACCTTGATCATTTTACCTGCTGAGGAGGATCAATTGTTGGCTCTTAAAGGCATGTTGCTCAAGTTTTCTCAGTCCACTGGGCTGCATATAAACTATCACAAGTCCTCCATGCTTCCCATCAATGTGGATGAACTGGAATTAGCCAGGCTGGCTGCCTCTTTTGGTTGTAAGGTTGGAACTCTACCCCTCACATATCTTGGTCTTCCTGTGGGGGTGATGAGACTCAAAATCATGGATCTAATGCCTGTGGTTGATAGTATGGAGAACAAAATGTCTGCTAGTTCCATCTTTCTTGCTCAAGGTGGAAGATCGCAATACTTAAACTCTGCTCTATCTGCTCTACCTATCTTCTTCCGCTGCAGTTTGGAAATTCCCCCTGGGATTTTAAAGCAGTTACAGAGAATTCAAAGGCAGTGTTTATGGAGAAGAAATGGCAATGACAAGGCTCCAGCCCTTGCAGCCTGGGATCTGGTGTGCAAGCCTAAAAATAAGGGGGGCTGGGCATTATGAATTTAGGTATTAAAAATGATGCATTTCTTATGAAGCATTTAAATAAATTTTTCAATAAGCATGATGTGCCCTAGGTGAATCTCATATGGAATATTTATTACCATGAAAGAGTTCCACAAGCTACTACAGAATGTGGTTCTTTCTGGTGGAGAGATGTTTGCAAACTAATTGACAAATTCAGAGAGTTCACATATATTTAGGTCAATCAAGGAGATACTGTACTGTTCTGGGATGATAATTGGCAATTGGACAATTCAGTGGTACCACTAAAGCAAAGATTTGCAAGACTATTTTCCTTTTCTAATGATACTTGGGCTACAGTCAAGGACTTTAAAGATTGCCAACAGTGGGAGACTCTTTTTCATCTTCCATTGTCTCAGCAGGCACACCAGGAACTTCTCCAGGTTCACCAGATGGTGCAGTCCATGCAGTGTCATGATGCTGAGTTAGACTGCTGGGTGCTCAAACAAAATGGCAAGACATATTTAGCCAAAAGCTACTACCAATATGTCCACAAAAATATCATCCCTAACTCCTTGTTGAAATGGATTTGGGCTTCTTCCTGCACAATGAAAATCAAGGTTTTCTCTTGGATGATGATCATGGGCAGGCTCAACACTCAGGATATGTTACTGCATAGGCATTGGAATGTCTCTGACTCCCCTGCTTGTGTCCTCTGTCTAGGAAATAATCGAGAGGATAGAGACCATCTCTTTTTTAATTGCAGATTCAGCCACATAATATGGAATTTTTTGCAAATATATTGGACTCCAAGGGAGGATCTGGCTCAGAATGTGATTGAGGCTAGGAGAGATTTTGCTAAGCCTTTCTTTACAGAGGTGGTATTCATAGCTTGCTAGAATATTTGGACAGTCAGAAATGGAAAGGTCTTCAGAAATGAAAGACCATCTTTCTACAGATGGAGATCTAATTTCATCTATGATATCACTCTGATGACACACATGATCAAACCAAAATTTAGAGATGAGCTATTTAGATGGATTGCTTTCTTACCTCCTTGAGATGTTTTATTTTAGTTACCCCTAGTGCTTTTTGTAAGGTAGGTACAGTATATCTTTTTGTCTTTAGTCCCTCTGGGACTTTGTACATTTGTATATATGTTTTCTTTCCTTCAATAAAGTAAGGCTGTGGAACCAAGTTATGTAGTGGTTTCTCAAAAAAAGTATATAGCTACTTGAAAATTAAAAAAGAGATCAACATGCTGAAGCATAGCACATCCTCTAAAATGGGAGATGTATATATGGAAATAAGACTTTATACTGAAAGATGACCAACATCAGATCAATTATCTAAATTGTGATCAAACATTGTAGAGATATATGATATATGATATGATAACAACACTAAGATTGTGAATGTTGTGATGAACTTCAATGTGATTATGCAGTACCTACTGAAAAGCACCTTTGAGACATGGAAGTAACTACCACACACACACACACACACACACATATATATGTATATATATATATATATGTTGCAAATCTCTGAGCAGATCCAAATCAATCAAAGATATCTGAAAACCACTTTTGTATCTGTAGGCATATTTGTAATCGACATATTTATTGTATCTTGATTCTTCACTTTTGATTCTCTTGAATCCATCAGAATGGTCTTCTTGGTGCGGACTTCGTCCTTCATCAACTAAAAAGACGAATCAGCTTGTACACAAAATCTTACATCACTAACAAATTTCCAAGATCAATATATACTCCCCGTTGTGAAAAGTTAGAACATGTTCAAATTCAGAAGAGTTAGAACATGCTAATCAATTTTTTCTCTTGCTCTGGTTTTGCTATTATTACGACTTGCCGTGCTTAGTTTAATTTTCCCTTCGTTCTTTGACTATAACTGATCAATTAACACCAGTCCTTTGTATGATCTACTACTTCGTACTTGTTAGTCTTGTTTCTCTGCATCGTTTGCTGCAAAAATTAAAACTTTTAGGTGTAGGTTCACAAGAATATTAGGAAAATATTCAATATTTTTTACAAAAATTGATATTGTACGTTGGATTGCTACCTCAAGGTGCTCCAGAGATCTAAAAAATAAAAATGTCCAAGGATCTTTTACCCATGAGCACACACAAATGGGCACACAATCAAAACTTATGACCTTTTATAGTCTGCTAGATAATGTACATGCTAAGATGCTGGAATTCTAACCTTCAAAGAACTCCTAGTCAGTCTGTATGCACAAATAGAGGCGCACTTTAGCTACCTCTCCCAATCATGAATCTGTTGGTAAACTAATTATAGGCTGCATAATCTACTGGATACACAGAAATATGATGCACTTGTTCTTGGAGTAACCTGCAACCAAAACAGCCATTCATGCCCATCTTCTCTAAAGTTTGAGGCAGCGGTTGCTCTACTACAAGTACCGCGACAGTAGCATGATTGAGATTCTGTATTGTTTTTGCCTAAAACCAAAAAGGAATAAGAAAAATAATATTTGGTCAAGGTTGTTGCAATTCCTCTAACAAATTTCTATGAAGTCCTGCTAGTTGGTATAAAATGCAAACTTACTATATTATCACTGCCAACCTCTAATAAAAATTCTTGACCTTGATTCCCTTGAAAAGAATACTTTTCCACATGAAGTTATTCATCAAAAAAGGGAGAACTTACATGTTTCTAAAGTTAAAAGGACACAATACTAAATAGCTAATACTCATGCACACCTTCAGCTAAATAACTACAGAGACGCAAAGTGGAACCATGTAGCACTGGTCTTACAAACAACTCAATTATAAACACACCTAGGTATGGAACTCTTGCTCAATTAATCTGGCAACTTTAGCTTCCTCCTCTGCTGTCATCTTCAATATTTTAATCCCTCTCTAGCAGTTGTGTTAAGTCCATTTTCAGACCCTCAACCTGAAGAATGCATCAAACATAGATATGTCCTTCCTTGTTGACTCTATGCTTCTTAGGAGAAGAAGTATACTTGAATCATCATAATAGACATGAGAATATTACACTTTCGTACATTAGACAACTAATGGCTTGACTGAATTAATCAAGCACATGTTATGTTTGGTTTTTTCACAGCAAGCCATACACAAAGAGGAAGCACAGGATCATAGTAGGCATGCTTGAACACTTAATAATTTAGCAAGAACATGATTTATTAACCGTAAATAATTTTCTCTAGCCATGTAATCTATAGTATGTCTTGAACTACAATGCAAAAAGCCTCTCCACATACCCCGAAACAAAGCATCATCAATAAAAATTAGTAAAATCCTATCCATCCAGATTTATCTGTTGACAATATCTAGCGCTTAGTTGTTAAATAGGTAAAAAACAGCTTGGCTAAGCCCCCACTGGTGCTGGTCTACATACCAAGAAGATGGTGGTGCACTTGAGGCCACCGTCCATGTCGGTGTTCAAAGTCAGACATTGGTTCACGCATTGTAGCCACATCAAGGATAAGTAGGCTGGCCACAAGTCCGTGGCAGTCACTGGTACACGTCGGTCCTAAACAAACGGTTTTAACCCCTTTCCGCGATGGCATTTGGAACCGCCACCAAGTGAGTGTGTGCGATAGGGTGTCCATCCCACATGACCCAGAAATCGTCGGGGATAGGCCCTCCTAGGATCCAGTCTGGGGCCGTGTGTGATCGGGCGAGGCATCGAAACCCAATCATTTCTGTAGGTATGTACATCCCACACGGTAATCCGAGAAAATCATTTCCGTAGGTATGTACAATCCACACGGTGAATCCTAGAAAAACATTTCCGTTTGTATGTATATCACACACAGTCAATCCAAGGAATACATTTCTGTTCTTATGTACATCCCACACAGTCAATCCAGGGAAAACATTTCCGTTCAGATGTACATCCCACATAGTTTTATGTATATGCTCATGTGTGAAAGGTGTAACTATCACACATGCTCTGCCTTGGTTAACTGTTTGCTTTCATTAACTACATCACACATGATTTGATGTAGAAAATTGTGTGGCATTGGGCTATACATCACAAACACCTTTTACTGCCAGAACTGTTTGCAAAGTTCCATGACTATCTGTTCTCTTTTTAGTTTTGCCTATAATTTATTATTCGAATTGGAAATTTTGAAATATGAAACGTGCAATTCGAATTCTTAGCACAACGGTTCAACAACGAATCCATAAATAAAATTGCCAGTACAATATGTTCAGTAATTACATCATTAGGCCGCAATTAACTATGATGAACCAGAGTATTTAAAGGCGGACAAGTGTAAATCATTTTGACTGCCGACGGTGTTGAAGAAGCGGAATACCCATAATGTGCCTTCCTGCATATGCCATTGGCACGAACCACTTTTATCCAACCACTTGTGACGATCGCCCGCCCATCCTTCACCACCTTCAGGAAGACTTCTAGAGCATTATCATGGTAGCATGAATTATATAGTTTAACCTTAGTTGCCTCCACTCCGGTCATGTAGTTTGCAAGATAATGATCAGTAAATAGCTTCAGAAACCACTGAAAAGAGAAGAATATTAGATATTGAGGTCTAGAAGAGTAACTTGTTGTGGGTAGGGGGAAAAGGCAACACATTACTTACCATCCTAAAGTTCACTGTTGTCTTCGACAAAGTGTAAATAAAGAGCTTAATTCCAATCACCCCTTTCTTTCGCCTAACAATCTTTCTTAGTTTCCTCACTTGACGCGTGTTCATGAATATCTCATTACCCAATACGCAAAAGGGATCGAAGCATGGATCAGTACCGCTCATACATGTACCTACAAGCAACCAGTAAATGTTAGAAGCTAAACTGAGATTGCACAAATGATGTAAAATACAACTACCTATGTTCCTAAGTACAAGTATTTTTTTTGAGATTTCAATATGAACTACATACATATGTATATAGAATTATAGATATAGTTTAGATTAGAATCTAGATTCACTCATTTTGCTCCTTATGTAGTCTATATTGGAATCTCTAAAAATACTTATATTTAGGAATAGATGGTGTATAAGACATGGGATGCAGCTAACCTCGATGGCAAACAATAACATCGCCCATTATAGCCTTGTGTAAGTACATGGAAAGCCAATGGTAACTACAACATGGTTAACATCCACCAAAAATAGCAAATGGTAATAAAACAACATCATCTGTAGTGATATCTTCATTTTGAAAGAGTAGCACGGTAGCAAAGGGACGGATTAAAAAATGGATACAACTGTTAATTACAACAGGCTTAACAACATCCTAATTCATGTTTTGTAAGTTTGTAGCCATTGAAATACAACTCTTTAAAAATGGATACAACTGTTAATTGCAACAGGCTTAATGGCCATTGAAACCGGTACTGATAAAAATGCAATTGGTAGAGTTAAACATCACAGGGCAGGTGCGGCCAGAGCAGATAATGGCGCAATTGTCTTTAAAAAGGTAGGGAAAATAGCTCAAACATGTTAGGCATGTTTACTACAACATGCTTAATACATCGATAGTACAAAACATAACCATTAATTGCAACTGGTATTGTTAAGATTGAACTGGTGGGTACATACTTGGTAAGTCCTGAGAGGTAGTTGCTGGGGCACTTCATCTTGGCCAGAGCCCGCCCAAAGTCAGCAGCGGCGGAGGCGATCTGTTCCTCTGGGTCGAAGCGTGGATCAGTGCCACTGACATGTGTACCTACAGGCAACCACTAAATGGTAGAAGTTAAACTGCAATTGCACAAATGATGTGAAATACTGTAAGACATGGGATGCAGCTAACCTCGACGGCAAACAACAGCATCAGCCGTTATGACCCTGCGTAAGTACATAGAGAAGCATGTTAAGTACAATAGGGTTAGCATCCACTAAAAATAGCAAATGGGCAGCATCTCTAGTGATATCCCGAGTCATGTATTGTAAGTTTGTTGCTGGTATTGGTGAAATTGAGCTGGACACGGTAATATTTGAACATCACACAGTGTGCAGTACTGAAATAAACAAGGCATGAACATGCTTAATACATCAACCGTACAAATCATAGCCATTGCAAGTGGTATTGGTAAGATTTAGCTGGTCAGATCTTACCTGTTAAGTCCTGGGGGGTAGACGCTGGGGGACTTGATCTGGGCCAGAGCCTGCACCATGTCTGCAGCGGCGGCGGAGGCGAGGTGTTCCGCCGGGTCAACACGCACATCAGCCATCGTGCCATAGACCGCCATCAGCTCTTGGCGAGGGGGGGGGATTTGGAGGCATGAGGATGTTTTGCAGGAGGCATTTAGGCAATCAGGCCGTGGACGTGATAGAGATCGGTGGGTTACCTGACTGGATCTGAGCAGAACGTAGATGTGGTTGAAGCTATGGTTGCGGCGGCGGCGGTTTGAGATGCCGGTAGGGGGAGGCGCGAGGGAGGGGGGATACTGAGGGGAAGGGGATGTGGTTGGAGGAATAAATTCTGAAATCGCGCGCCTAATGAAAATTTCGGTGCGAAACTTGAAAATTGTGCGGGGGAAACACACAATGCAGACAAAGCGCATAAAATACTCGTGTGTAAGAAAAAAGGAAGTTGGCAGATCCCGTCTCCAAAAAAATGTACACGTGTACTTGAATTTTTTCGGTCAATGGTATGCCTGGTTTATTAGGAAATATCGCACAGGTAACTGACTTATGGGTCATTAACGCAAAAAACGCAGACGGGTACAGCATAGAAACCGTGTGTTTTGTGATCTTCTAATGATTAATGCAAAAAATGCACACAGGCACACATGCTAATCAACGCTCAAAGACCTCAGAGGATGCTCTTACCGACATTGTACGTTAATACTTCAAACTTAAAGTACTACTGGTAATTTGCTCTAGTACTACAAACTTAAACTACTTCTCACATGTTGCCATAAGGGCATGCTGGCCAGACGCCGGCGTTCTCCTTCCCAGCCTTGTAGGCGGCAGCCCACCGTGCTTCGATCTCTGCCAAGCTCTCCTCACCATGGCATGCGGCCTCTTTTTTCTTGCGGCGGCGGGACTCTCTTTTTTTGACTGCCTTTTGCCTTTTTCGCTCCTTCTGTGCAACTTTGGCCGCCTCTAGATCCACCACCCATTCGGCCATGGCAGCCTCAAAGTCTACCAATGTAACTGTCTAGCCGTTGGCGGCGATGAACTCGGCACGGCGAGATGCCATCGCTTCCTTACCACATGTGCGGTCACGGGAAGCGAGGAACGCGGCATGGCAGGATGCCATCGCTTCCTTACCAGTTACTATGCGCCGCAGTGTCATAGACGATGCCTGAAGAGAGCTCTGGGATGGAGGGGCCGGGCAACCATACAGTGCGGTGGCATTCAAGAGATCAACGACAAACGACAACATAAATTTGGCTTCCCTTGCAATTTTGCTCGTTCATTATCGTACACGGTACATCTCCGTCGCTTCCAGAAACAATGTGCGCAGTGTGTTGCGTTATGATTGGCCGGAACCCCAGCCACGCGGGTTGCGCGTGTGCACCGTTGGATGCGCCGAGATCGAACGACAATCCATGTCCCTCACATCACACCCGTGCACCTGTAGCTAGATTGGATTTATATGCGCTAAATGCCTAGAAAATGCACATAATCCCCTAAATATGGTAAATGAGCCCGGAAAAATGCCAAATTTGAACACTGTGATCTGCAGGGTGTATGTTCATCATAGAAAAAAACTCCAGGGAAAATAACAAAGAAAATTTGGATTCCCCTTCAATCTTGGGGATTTCCCTCTCGAAAGCATGGAACTTCCTCGGTGATGGTTCGATTTCTGAAGGGTGTGCATGATGACATAGTCCAAACCTTCTCAAATATTTACCAGGGCATGGTGAGGTCATACCATGACACCATGCCAGGCATCATGTTTTTAAGCATTTATTTCATTTTTTCTATAGTTGAAAACCCAACAAACAAACATTTGTGGTTGACTATTGCCACACATTTCATCGAAATATCTGTCCATTCCTTGTAAAAGGCATGATAATTTACTAAATGACACAAGAATGGTTTTCTAGGCCGTTCTTATGGACCCTTTCATGCATCGATTGTTTGAACTTGAATTATGCGCATTAATGCCTAGGAAATGCACATAATCCCCTAAATATGGCAAATGAACCCGGAAAAGTGCCAAATTTGAACACAATGATTTGCAGGTTGTATGTTCATTGTAGAAAAAAACTCGTGGACAAAGGACAAAGGAAATTTGGACCCCCCTTCAATCTTGGTGATTTCCCCCTCGAAACCATGAAACTTCCTCGGTGATGCTTCGATTTATGAAAGGTGCGCATCATGACATAACAAAAACATTCTCCAATTTTTACCAGGGCATGGTGAGGCCATACCATGGCACCACGCCAGGCGTCATGTTTTCCAACCATGTGTTTCATTTTTTTTGTATAGTTGTTAACCGAGTAAACAACGTGTTTATGGTTGACTATTGCCACACATTTCCTTGAAATATCTTCCCATTCCTTGTAAAAGGCATGGGAATGCACTAAATAACATGCGCATGGTTTTCCAGAACGTTCTTGTCCACCTTTTCATGCACCGATTGTTCAAATTTGAATTATGTCCATTAATGCCTAGAAAATTCACATAATCCCCTAAATATGGTAAATGTGCCCAGGAAAATGTCAAATTTGAATACGTTTCATTTGAGGTGGTATGTTGATCGTTGGAAAAAAACTTAATGGCAAACTAGGACGGAAATTTGGATTCCCCTTCAATCTTGAGGATTTTCCCTCTCGAAAGCATGGAACTTCCTCGGTGATGGTTCGATCTATGAAGGGAGTGCATGATGACATAAGACAGACCTTCTCAAATTTTTACCAGGGCATGGTGAGGTCATACCTTGGCACCATGCCAGGCATCATGTTCTTTCAGCAATTATTTGATTTTTCTATATAGTTGAAAACCCAACAAATAAACATTTGTGGTTGACTATTGCCACACATTTCATCAAAATATCTATCCATTATTCTTTGTAAAAGGCATGGGAATTTACTAAATGGCACGAGCATGGTTTTCCGGGCTATTCTTTTGGACCGTTTCATGCACCGATTGTTTGAACTTGAATTATGTGCATTAATGCCTAGGAAAGGCACATAATCCCCTGAATATGGCAAACGAACCCAGAAAAGTGCCAAATTTGAACATGATGATTTGCAGGTTATATGTTCATCATAGAAAAAAACTCGTGGACTAAGGACAAAGGAAATTTGGACCCCCTTCAATCTTGGTGATTTCCCCCTCGAAACCATGAAACATCCTCGGTGATGGTTCATTTTATGAATGGCGTGCATGCCAACATTTTTACCAGGGCACGGTGAGGTCATACCATGGCACCACACCAGGTGTCATGTTTTTCCAAGCATATATTTCATTTTTGTATAGTTGTTAACCCAATAAACGATGCGTTTATGGTTGACTATTGCCACACATTTCCTTGTACTATCTGCTAATTCCTTGTAAAAGGCATGAGAATGTACTAAATAGCACGAGCATGGTTTTCCAGACTGTTCTTTTGCACCTTTTCATGCACCTATTGTTCGAATTTGAATTATGTGCATAATTAATGCCTAGAAAATGCACATAATCCCCTAAATATGGTAAATGAGTTCGGAAAAATGTCAAATTTGAACACATTGCATTTGAGGCAGCATGTTGATTGTTGGAAAAAAATTGAATGACAAACTAGGATGGAAATTTGGATTCCCCTTCAACCTTGGTGATTTCCCTCTCGAAAGCATTAAACTTCCTCGATGATGGTTCGATTTATGAAGGGCGTGCATGACGACATAAATCAAACCTTCTCAGCTTTTAACCCGAAAGGTGTGTGATTTGTTCAGGAAGCAGTGAACTTCCTCGGTGATGGTTCGATTTATGAAGGGTGTGTGATTTGTTCAAATCCCAAAAGCACAAGTTCGACAGGGCACCAACTACATCAGTAACATTACAAATTGAACAACGTACCCCCACGGCCAGGTTAAATACGTACGATGTCGGGAACACAATTCGAGGCGGATGGGGGAGTAGGGGCCAGGTGCCATCCAACACATGTGCTGAAACTTGATTTGCTCTAACATAGCACACGGAGCAAAGAGTAAACCCTTCTCGTGTGTTGAGTCAAAGGGATAATTTGTGTGGGCCAACAGATGTCGATCATTGATACGCCCATTTTGCATCATGCTTTTATATCGATATTTATTGCATTATGGGCTGCTATTACACATTATGTCACAATACTTATGCATATTCTCTCTTATTTTATAAGGTTTACATGAAGAGCGAGAATGCCGGCAGCTGGAATTCTGGGATGGAAAAGGAACAAATATTAGAGACCTATTCTGCACGACTCCAAAAATCCTGAAGCTTCACGGAAGTCAGTTTTAGCATATATATAAAATATTGGGTGAAGAAAGCATCGGAGGGGGGCCACCCACCATCCACGAGGGTGGGGGCGCGCCCTACCCCTGGGTGCGCCCCCCTGCCTCGTGGGCCCCCTGGCAGGCCTCCGGTGCCCATCTTTGGCTATATGAAGTCTTTCGCCCTGGAAAAAAATCATAAGAAAGCTTTCAGGACGAAACTCAGCCGCCACGAGGCGGAACCGTGGCGGAACCAATCTAGGGCTCCGGCGGAGCCGTTCTGCCAGGGAAGCATCCCTCCGGGAGGGGGAAATCATCACCATCGTCATCACCATCGATCCTCTCATCGGGAGGGGCTCAATCTCCATCAACATCTTCACCAGCACCATCTCATCTCAAACCCTAGCTCATCTCTTGTATCCAATCTTTGTCTCAAAACATCAGATTGGTACCTGTGGGTTGCTAGTAGTGTTGATTATTCCTTGTAGTTGATGCTAGTTGGTTTACTTGGTGGAAGATCATATGTTCAGATCCTTTATGCATATTAATACCCCTCTAATTATGAACATGAATATGATTTGTGAGTAGTTACGTTTGTTCCCGAGGACATGGGAGAAGTCTTGCTATAAGTAGTCATGTGAATCTGGTATTTGTTCGATATTTTGATGAGATGTATGTTGTCTCTCCTCTGGTGGTGTCATGTGAATGTCGACTACATGACACTTTTGCGCCTAGGGGAAGGCATTGGGAAGTAATAAGTAGATGATGGGTTACTAGAGTGACAGAAGCTTAAACCCTACTTTATGCGTTGCTTCGTAAGGGGCTAATTTGGATCCATATGTTTCATGCTATGGTTAGGTTTACCTTAATATTTCTTTTGTAGTTGCAGATGCCTACAAGAGGGGTTAATAATAAGTGGGATGCTTGTCCAAGTAAGGGCAGTAGCCAAGCACCGGTCCACACACATATCAAATTATCAAAGTACCGAACGCGAATCATATGAATGTGATGAAAACTAGCTTGACGATAATTCCCATGCATCCTCGAGAGCGCTTTCCTTTATATAAGAGTTTGTCCAGGCTTGTCCTTTGCTACAAAAGGATTGGGCCACCTTGCTGCACCTTATTTACTTTTATTACTTGTTACCTGTTACACATTACCATATCACAAAACTATCTGTTACCGATAATTTCAGTGCTTGCAGAGAATACCTTACTGAAAACCGCTTGTCATTTCCTTCTGCTCCTCGTTGGGTTCGACACTCTTACTTATCGAAAGGACTACGATAGATCTCCTATACTTGTGGTTCATCAAGACTCTTTTCTGGCGCCGTTGCCGGTGAGTGAAGCGCCTTTGGTAAGGAAAGATTTATATAGTGTGTTGAAATTTACTGTCACTTGTTACTGTGGAACATAATCCTTTGAGGGGCTTGTTTGGGGTATCTTCACCCCGACCAGTAGAGCAAAGAGTTTCTCCTCAACCTACTAAACCTAGTGAAAATGTTTACTTCAAAATTCCTTCGGGTATGATAGAGAAACTACTAGCTAATCCATTTACCGGAGATGGAACATTGCATCCCGATTTACACCTAATCTATGTGGATGAAATTTGTGGATTATTTAAGCTTGCAGGTATGCCCGAGGATGTTATCAAGAAGAAGGTCTTCCCTTTATCTTTGAAGGGAAAGGCATTGACATGGTTTAGGATATGTGATGATATTGGATCATGGAACTACAACCGATTGAAATTGGAATTTCGTTAGAAGTTTTATCCTATGCATCTGGTTCATCGTGATCGTAATTATATATATAATTTTTGGCCTCGCGAAGGAGAAAGCATCACTCAAGATTGGGGGAGGCTTAAGTCAATGTTATATTCATGCCCCAATCATGAGCTCTCAAGAGAAATTATTTTTCAATTTTTTTGCTCGGCTTTCTCTCAACAATCGCTCCATGCTCGATACTTCTTGTACTGGATCTTTTATGATGAAGAATATTGAATTCAAATGGGATTTATTGGAAATAATTAAACGCAAATCTGAAGATTGGGAACTCGACGAAGGTAAGGAGTCATGCATAACACCTAAGTTTGATTGTGTTAAATCTTTTATGGATACCGATGCTTTTCGTGAATTTAGCACTAAATATGGACTTGACTCTGAGATAGTAGCTTCTTTTTGTGAATCCTTTGCTACTCATGTTGATCTCCATTAGAAGAAGTGGCTTAAATATCATCCTCCCATTGAAGTAAAATTAGTTGAACCTATTAAAGTTGAAGTAAAAGTAGTTGAACCTAGTATTGCTATGGTTAAAGATCTCTTGGCCGATAATATTGATGGGCATGTTATTTACTTTTGTGATGAAGCTGCTAGAATTGCTAGACCCGATACTAAAAATAAACATAGACTTGTTGTAGGCATGCCTGTTATTTCTGTTAAAATAGGAGATCATTGCTATCATGGCTTATGTGATATGGGTGCTAGTGTCAGTGCAATACCTCATTCTTTATATAAAGAAATTATGCATGATATTGCACCTGCTGAGATAGAAGGTATTGATGTTACAATTAAGCTTGCCAATAGAGACACTATTTCACCGATTGGGATTGTTAGAGATGTTGAAGTCTTTTGTGGGAAAGTTAAATATCCTGCTGATTTTCTTGTTCTTGGTTCCCCACAAGATGACTTTTGTCCCACATTATTTGGTAGACCCTTCTTGAATACTGTTAATGCTAAGATAGACTGCAAAAAGGATATTGTTTTTGTTGGTTTAGGCGATATGTCTCATGATTTTAATTTTGCTAAATTTCGTAGACAACTCCATGATAAAGAATTGCCTAGTAAAGATGAAATTATTGGTCTTGCTTCTATTGTCGTGCCTCCTACTGATCCTTTAGAACAATAACTGCTAGACCATGAAAATGATATGTTTATGAATAAAAGAAGGGAAATAGATGAAGTATTCTTTAAACATGGACCTATTTTGAAAGACAACTTGGGGATCCTCCTCCACCCAAGGGTGATCCCGTGTTTGAGCTTAAACCGTTGCCTGATACTCTTAAATATGCTTATCTTGATGAAAAGAAGATATATCCTGTTATTATCAGTGCTAACCTTTCAGAGTAGGAAGAAGAGAAATTATTCAAAACTCTGAAAAAGCACTGTCTTGCTATTGGATATACTCTTGATGATCTTAACAATGAAGACCACATGCCCTTCAATGGCAATCTACACCCCCTCCCTGGCAATTTGCAGTTTGATAATCACAATTGGGTTATGCCAGAATTTCCTGAGCTAGGTTGGAATGATGTGCCACATCCTGTCAATGAGAAACAACACAATGATATACATCCGGTCCAGGAAGCTGTGCAGCAAGAGGAACTTCAGGATATTCACTCTCAGGAGTCTATAGTTCTGCAACTTTCTGATGAGTCAGTTAACAATGCTGACAATGCTGCAGAGGTAGCTGTCTTCCAGCCCCCAATGGGACCACAACAACCTCCTCTTCTGATTGGGCAAGTTTTCACTATCTATGGACCGGTTTTGCCACCTACGATGCAGTGGCAGCGTACTTTCGAGAAGATGTCGCCGCTTATGTGGTCTTCGGACAGTCCCCAGTTTGTTTTCAAGTCTGACATTGGTGCCATGCTCAGCAAGCAGTCCTTGGAGGTTCTCTGCAATGCCCCATCTTCCACTCTTAAGCTCCTGCCTGCACCTGCCTCCTCGATCACCTCTGCTCTGGATGTGCCAACTGCTCCTGTTAAAGGCCAGTTGCTCGGGCTCTCTGCTTTGAGGACCTTGATGAGCAAGTTTTTGAAGTCTTTGAATTCTCAGCTGTGCCTGAAGTAGCTTTGAAGAGAGCAAGAAAACCTAAAGCCTCAAGAGTTATTGCTGACACTGATGTTCGGTGCAGTGCACGTCTCAGCGCTCTCCGTGATGGCTACCACAAAGTAACAGGTGGCACTTCATCCAAGAAGCCTCACACTTCGAAGAAGCGCAAGAATAGCAGTTTCCAGTCTGAAGATAGTCCTTCTGTGCCCCACCAACTGCTATTACAGACCTTCAATGCATTGGCGCTCTTCTTCGCATTGCACCCGAGAAGATCTCTACGGATAAGCTTGTTGCTGATCCTGCCAACTCCAATAGCAGTGTGGGTTCTGATGATTAGTTACTTCATGCAGGGTTCTAGTCTATGGCGTACCACAATCGCCATTTATCTTTCTTTCTATGTTTGGAACTATGCGATGCTTGTTTGCTCTGTGGGTCAGTGTAGGTCACTGCGTGGTCTACTTTTTATGCTTTTACTTTTGGTTTGTAATGAATCGGACAAGGTTTAAGGAGTGGAAAGTTCTATGTTGGAATGTTCGGGGCCTCAATTCTGAAGCGCGTCAGCTTGCGGTTAGACAAAAGATCGATGAAAGTGGTTGCTCTATTATTTGTCTTCAGGAAACTAAATGCATGCATATGGATCAACGTTTCATTAGGAAGTTCTGCCCGAGGCGTTTTGATAATTTTGTTTATGTTCCCTCGACTGGTGTGTCTGCTAGGATGGTGGTTATTTGGAATTCATACTTTTTCATAAGTTCTTTAATTGAGGAAAAATCCTATGGGATAATTGTGGAGTTCAAATCCAAGCATACTTCTGAAACATGGTATTTAGTTTCCGTTTATGGCCCGTGTCAAGGCCCTGCCTGTGACGAATTTGTTCAGTGGTTATATAATCTTGATATTCAGTTTGGTGTCAGTTGGTTGCTTTTGGGTGACTTCAACTTCATGCGATCGCTTGAGAACCGCAATCTTCCGGGTGGTGATGTTAATGATATCTTCTTGTTTAATGAAATAATTGGTCATTTGGGTCTTGTTGAGCTGCCAATAAAGGGTCGTCAATATACTTGGTCGAATATGCAAACTTCCCTGCTTCTCGAACAGATTGATTGGTTCTTCACGTCGGTTGCTTGGACATCGGACCACCCCAACACGATGGTATTTCCTCTTGCACACATTGCATCTGACCATGTTCCGTGTGTGGTCTCGATTGCCACATGTATCCCCAAGGCAAAGGTTTTCCGCTTTGAGAATTATTGGGTTGATTTGCCTGGTTTTGCAGACTGTGTTTCTAAGGTTTGGAATAGGCCAGTGGCAAAATCGTCAATTGCCTTAACAATTTCGGCTAAGTTTAAGTCTCTCCGTTATGCTCTCAAGAAATGGCATTTAAACCTGTCCACAGTCAAAGCTCTAATTGCTGATTGTAATAAAGTGATTATTTTTCTTGATAATCTTGAGGAAATTAGGCCTTTGAGTTGGCCGGAGTTCAATTTTCATACAATTGTTAAATTGCACCTTGAGGATATATTACATTGGCAATTTATCTACTGGAAGCAGCGTTGCACAATCAGAAACATCAAAGTTGGTGAGGAGAATTCGAATTTTTTTCATGCCATGGCTACGGAAAGATATCAGAGGAACACTATCTCCTCGATCAAGTTTGTGGAGGGTGATGTGGTCACGGATCACCAACAGTTGGCAGGGATGTTCTGGGCTGATTTCAACCAACGAATGGGCCAATCAAAAGGGATTCAAATGGGATTTGATCTATACACATTATATCCCCGGATCAATGGTCTAGGGGAGTTGTCTTTACCGTTCACGGACTCTGAGGTGGATGCGGTCATTAAGAATATGCCTGCTGATCGTGCTCCGGGACCAGACGGGTTTACTGGCCTTTTCTTAAAGAAATGTTTGTCTATTTTGAAGGAGGACTTTATGAAGCTTGTGCAAGAATTCTATGAAGGGAGGTGTAATTTTGAGTGTCTCAACACATCTCTTATCACCCTCATTCCGAAGAAGCTGAGCCCTGTATATGTCGGTGATTTCCGACCCATATCATTGACTAATACATGTTTGAAGTTTTTAACCAAGCTTTTGGAAAATCGTCTTAAGGGTGTGATCTTGAAATGTATCCACCGCAACCAATATGGTTTTCTTTGGTGTCGATCCATTCAGGACTGTCTGGCATGGTGTTTTGAGTACATCCACCAATGCAAAGCCTCCAAGAGGCCTATCATTCTTCTTAAGCTTGACTTCACAAAGGCTTTCGACACCATTGAGCATGAACTTATTCTTAGGATTCTGAAATGTAAGGGATTTGATGATCGTTGGACAAGTTGGGTTGAGAGCATTTTGTGCACGGGCTCTTCTTCGGTTCTTTTGAATGGAGTACCTGGTAATCATTTTGTCTGTCGTTCGGGTGTTCGTCAAGGAGATCCGCTATCTACTTTGCTCTTTGTGATTGCGGTGGACTTACTTCAGTCGGTCGTAAATGAAATATGCTCAAGGAATATTCTCACCTTGCCAATCCCAACTACCTCGAGGGACTATCCGATCGTTCAGTATGCGGACGATACCCTCATCGTTCTTCCAGCTATTGACGACCAGCTCATTGCTTTTAAAGACATGCTTGAAGTCTTTGCTAAATCAATTGGTCTAAGGGTAAATTTTAGTAAGTCCTCTTTGATACCCATCAATATGAGTGATGACGAGGGCAAGCGTGTTGCTTGCATGCTCGGGTGTGATGTTGGTTCCATGCCATTTACTTACCTGGGACTACCAATGGGTACCACCCGGCCAACAATTTATGATCTGTTGCCTTTGGTGGATCGTATCGAGCGACGATTATCTGCATCTTCTTGCCTGTTGAACCAAGGAAGCCGGCTTCAGCTCTTGTAATCTGTTCTTAGTTCTATGCCAATATATTTCTTGTGCACTCTTTCACTACCGCGGGGCATCTTAAAGCAGATTGAGCGCCTCATGCGGCAATGCTTGTGGAGAGGGAACTCGGATAAGCCCCGGCAATCATTGGCGGCTTGGGACTTGGTATGTCTTCCTAAATCATTTGGAGGTCTGGGCGTTCTGGACTTGAGCATTCAGAATGATGCCTTGCTGATCAAGCATCTTTTCAAGTTCTTTAATAAGATGGACGTGCCATGGGTATCTCTTATTTTGGACACTTATTATGCCGCTGCGCCTCCCCAAGTCACTCAAAGCTGCGGTTCTTTCTGGTGGAGGGACGTATCCAAGTTATATGATAAGTTTTGCAAGTTGGCAGTTCCACACGTTCGAACGGGAGATACGGTGATCTTCTGGCTGGACCGTTGGCAACTTGGCAACAATACGGTTATCATGCAACATCAGTTTCCGAGGATTCACTCTTTTGTGATTGATGACTCTTTCACAGTCAAGGATATGATGGAGCTATCAGACCTAACGGGAAATCTCCATCTGCCACCGTCTGCTGAGGCCTTTGAAGAATTTAATCAACTTCAGGCGTTACTTCCCTTGGTCAACCTTCACGATGGGGAAAAGGATGTCTAGAAATGGCCTTCCAAGTCTAGTGACAATCTGTCCAGGATTTATTACTTGTCATGCTTTTCGGACACAGTGGTTGATCCCATATTCCGGTGGATCTAGAAATGTTCTTGTACTCTGGAGTTTAAGGTTTTTGGTTGGCTCCTTTTGATGGATCGCCTGAACACTAGGGACATGATGCAGCAGCGGCATTGGATTGTCCAGGATGACACTTGTGTTATATGTGACTTGGCCTCTCATGAGGATAGAGCGCATCTCTTCTTTGCTTGTAATTTAGGCCAGCGTGTCTGGAACTATCTGGGTATTTTATGGAATCCTCAACCTAACCAGACCACTTATGACATAGCTTCTGATGCTAGGAGGGATTTTGGCCAACCTTTTTTCTCAGAAGTAGTCTTCACTGCCACTTGGAATATTTGGACACAAAGAAATGGGAAGATTTTCAGAAATGAATCACCTTCATTCAGATCATGGAGGAGAATTTTTTTGCATGACATCTCTCTTTTAGCTCATAGAATCAAATGTAAATATAGGAATAGATTAATCTCTTGGATAGCTACCTTACCCTAATCACTTCTTTTGTAAGTATTTTTCTCCTCCCTTCTCTTACCTTTGTAACTTGTAATACTTTGGTATTGTGGTTCAATAAAGGACTGTGAGGTTGTTGCCTTGCAGTATATAGTCAAAAAAACAACAACATTAGTCCCACTAGTCATCGACCCGTGCAACTGCACGGGCTAGTTTTAATAACCAATAAATTAGCTAAACTATTTTGAAAAATAAAACTGGTTGTGCAGAGTTCTACAAATGATGATATAGACACTTGGCGATAAGATCTTGAGTTTATTAGTGCATTCGGATGATGCTTATATTTCATTGTACAACTGATGCAACAACCAAAATGTTAATTTGGAAATCCTCCAGGAGAACCATTAAGTTCTATAACTAACATAGTCTGAAATATTATTATAAGGAAAAGGTAGTTACATTTATTTAATATTTCTCTTACTTTTTCTTTTAAAAGTGCTCTGATTAACATATGTTTTTACGCTGCTTATAAATATTATATAAAATAAGCCTATAAAAACAACTTTCAACCTCGTTTTCATTAATAACGAACTTTGTCTACACACACAGAGAATTCCAAGTGGTAACATGATATGAACTATTTGTATCTTCTCATTTCTTTTCAGAGTGTTCCATGAAATATTTGTATCTTCTCATTTATTTTGTCCACCCACACACCAATAAGTATTCCCCAATGTATATGCTACTAAGTTTTGGTCTATATAAGACTACATCAATCCATCATGTAATGGTAAGAGTATGTCCACGTGAGCTACAAAATTTTCTTTTCCTCACAAAAATAAATAAACTAAAAGCTACCAAATTATATGTTTCTTATTCATCTCAACCCGGACTCATCAACAAAATATCCTAAGTTGGTAACTAAAATTGTCTGTAATGATTTTATAATGTGCATAGACACACAATCTAAGATGCAATGTGACAATAGTCATGAGTGATCTTATTGTATTATTAATCAGAGAGAACTTAATAGTCAACTGCATAATAGAATAACTTTCTTAGGAAAACTTCCACGCCATTTTACATATGGAAGGATATATAGTTCTTCATTTGTCCACTTCCCAATAATTCAAAGGTTTCCGAAATATAGAAAGCATATTGATTAGTCTATCTCAAATGAAACTATAATTCTGGGTTACAAATAGTTGTCACATCTTATGAAAAGATGAACAAAACATTTCTGTAGTCTTCCAAAATAGTGTATTAATATTGAAAATCATGTGCTAAACAAAGTAACAATATGCATGTATATCCACCATGGTGCGTACTAACAAACAACTCAACAAATCTGAGCTTTTGGTTACTCCATGGTTGTATGTTGACTAACTCATTGTTCCTTGATACATACAACTCCTTCTATATTATTCATGTGTAACTGAAAAAAGATAACACGTAGCATATGATGCAATCACTTTGTAATTAATTATTGGATTCATCCTCACGGAAACATACATATGTCTGTTTTCTTTAAAATGGGAAGGCCCAACAATAATTGAATATTTGCATGTATGATACAAATATCAAATGTTTCACTCTATTTAGGTTGTATCAGGTATGCTGAACAATATACGTTAAAACTGGATTAATAAATTATGTGTACTATCGTCGCAATTACTCTGAAGTTGTTTTGTACAAAAATGATTACTTAGTCGCCATGAGCTTCATAGTATCTCAACCATATCAGATCCAAGTAGCTATATGAAATACTTCTAGATCTGACATGAATAGGTGAGCGCTTAGCTTATCTAGTATCAGATCTAAGTAGAGCATGCTCCAAAGAAACTGATGCGGGTGGCTGCATGATCTTGGCGTCCACTACTGCAGAAGTTCTTAACCTGCACAATAGTGAGAGACCATGGGGAGGTAGAGAAGGCTTGTCAACCATCCACTGTTGTAATGGGGCTTGGTGAAAACTAAGAGATGAAATGCTGATTCACAGCCAGTGTTCTCAAGTTAACTAATAATCTAACGGGCTCATAATAGAACCAATTTATTCTGCCATTCGAAGAGCTATACAAAACTAAAACTAGATACATCATATGTACCTAGGTCTGCACCAAAAGGGGACAGAACTTGGAGTCTCCTTGTCGATCATGGTTTCAAGGAGATCGTTGGACGTCGCAGAAAACGAATAGTCGTCCACACAGGAAAGTTTAAGTCCCCCGGGACTGGCTATGGTGATAGCATGGATAGGGTGCATATCTTGAAACAGAGAACTATTTCCAGGAGGCCAGATGCGACCTTAAGCACATCTCCTATGCTTAGGTCATCCTCGTCGCCCATACATCCTGGACCTGGAGGAAGTAATTTTCCCACAAATCACCGAAGACATCTGGAAGTTGGCTCTTGGCTGCATATTTGCTCCACCGGGGAGAAGAGGTAGCAGCGCATAGACCTAGATTTTTTCCTGGATCCCCCAGATTGATTATGGGGCTAATGAGCTGCGGGATGCTAGGGAGGCGGAGATGTCTTCTTTTTGGGAGCCAGAGGAAGACCTTTGTAAAGAGGCATGTGTGTTGGATACTTCGCCATGACTCCGTAAGGGACAATGTATGGCTGCACACAGGTAACACCCAGATCGGATGGATGATCTTCACAAGTTTTTCTAGGATTATAATGTGGTGGCTCCATTGGTGCCTCTAATTCCATCGTATTTTCTACATCAAAGCATCAAATCGATCCGTCTTGAAGGAGATCATGGCCACAGGGAGGCAGCAGCGACTATCTTCAACCGAAGATATATCAAGAGGATAGTTCCTCATTCAATCTTAACCACACAAAAAATCATGGATTGTCGCATGGTTGGGGCAGAACTGTTGGAGAGAAGGTAATCAGAGAGAGCCTCGTTCATAGCATGGAAATTATTAGGACGCCGTGGGAGGAAGCTTTCCATGTTTTTTTCAGGGGACCTTTCCTTGTGTTTCTACATGAGTCTTTCCATTTATTCTGTATGTTACGCTATCCTTATTTTTTTCACAAACGTTGGAATTGGATGGGTTAGATGCGTTTTTCTATAGGACTGTTTTCTTAATGTGATGCTTCCCTTGAATAACATTGAACAAATATTGGACGCATCATCTTTCCTTATTTGGTATGTACGTGGGGCTTTCCTTGCTTTTTAGACTAACATTGGACTTTTTTTGACAATTGACTAACATTGGATTTAATTAACGTGTTAGATGCGTTTTACTCTAGGACTGGTTTTTTTAACGTGAGGCTTCCCTTCTATTTTGTACATGACGCTTTCCTTTTTTCCACTAACATTGGACTTTAATGTGTTAGATGCATTTTTCTATTAGATGCCATCATTTGCGTTACGCGAGTTTTTATTTTATCCTGGCCGTAAATTTTATAATCTAACGGTTTAATTAATTTTGATGATGTGGATTAATGAGGCGTCATGAATGATGCCTTCAATTAGTAAATATAAGATATAAGACTCTATATATGCCAGCACAAAATAAAATTGGAGAAAGACGCTAAAACAGTTGTTGATCACCAATGACGGTTAAATCCTAAGATGAAAGAAGTGGTAAGAAAAGAAATACTAAAGCTTCTGGAGGCAGGTATAATTTATCTTGTTGCTGATAGTCAGTGGGTAAGTCCTGTCCATTTTGTCCCTAAGAAGGGAGGTATTACTGTTGTTCCTAATGATAAAGATGAATTGATCCCACAAAGAATTGTTATAGGTTATAGAATGGTAATTGATTTCTGCAAATTAAATAAAGCTACTAAAAAGGATCATACCCTCTACCTTTCATTCATCAAGTGCTAGAAAGATTATCCAAACATACACATTTTTGCTTTCTAGATGGTTATTCTGGTTTCTCTCAAATACCTGTGTCAAAAAAGGATCAGGAAAAGACCATTTTTACTTGTCCTTTCAGTACCTTTGCTTATAGACGTATGCCTTTTGGTTTATGTAATGCACCTGCTACCTTTCAAAGATGTATGACTGCTATATTCTCTGACTTTTGTCAAAATATTGTTGAGGTATTCATGGATGATTTTTCTGTATATGGAACTTCTTTTGATGATTGCTTAAGAAACCTTGATCGAGTCTTGCAGAGATGTGAAGAAACTAATCTTGTCTTGAATTGGGAGAAGTGCCACTTTATGGTTAATGAGGGTATTGTCTTGGGACATAAAGTTTCTGAAAGAGGTATTGAAGTTGATAAAGCTAAAGTTGATTCTATTGAAAAGATGCCATGTCCTAAGGACATTAAAGGTATAATAAGCTTCCTTGGTCATGCCAGTTTTTATAGGAGGTTCATTAAAGACTTCTCTAAAATTTCTAGGCTTCTGACTAATCTCTTACAAAAAGATGTTCCTTTTGTCTTTGATGATGATTGTGTAGAAGCATTTGAAATACTTAAGAAAGCCTTGATTTCTGCACCTATTGTTCAGCCACCTGTTTGGAATTTACCCTTGAAGTTATGTGTGATGCTAGTGATTATGCTGTAGGTGTTGTTCTAGGACAAAGAGTTGATAAGAAATTAAATGTTATCCAATATGCTAGTAAAACTCTAGACAGTCCCCAGAGAAATTATGCTACTACTGGAAAAGATTTTTTAGCAGTTGTATTTGCTTGTGATAAGTTCAGACCTTATATTGTTGATTCTAAAGTAACTGTTCACACTGATCATGCTTCTATTAAATATCTTATGCAAAAGAAAGATGCTAAACCTAGACTTATTAGATGGGTTCTCCTACTACAAGAATTTGATTTGCATATTATTGATAGAAAGGGAGCTAAGAACCCCGTTGCAGACAACTTGTCTAGGTTAGAGAATGTTCTTGATGACCCACTACCTATTGATGATAGCTTTCCCGATGAACAATTAGCTATCATAAATGCTTCTCGTACTGCTCCATGGTATGCTGATTATGCTAATTACATAGTTGCTAAATTTATACCATCTAGTTTCACCTATCAGCAAAAGAAATTTTTTTTCTATGATTTAAGACATTACTTCTGGGATGACCCACACCTTTATAAAGAAGGAGTAGATGGTGTTATCAGATGTTGTGTACGTGAGCATGAACAGGAACATATCTTACGCAAGTGTCACTCTGAGGCTTATGGAGGACACCATGCTGGAGATAGAAGTGCACATAAGGTATTGCAATCTGGTTTTTATTGGCCTACTCTCTTCAAGGATGCCCGTAAGTTTGTCTTGTCTTGTGATGAATGTCAAAGAATTGGTAACATTAGTAGACGTCAAGAAATGCCTATGAATTATTCACTTGTTATTGAACCATTTGATGTTTGGGGCTTTGATTATAGGGGACCGTTTCCTTCCTCTAATGGGTATACACATATTTTAGTTGTTGTTGATTACGTTACTAAGTGGCTAGAAGCTATTCCAACTGGTAGTGCTGATCATAACACCTCTATTAAGATGCTTAAAGAAGTTATTTTTCTGAGGTTTGGAGTCCCTAGATACTTATTGACTGATGGTGGTTCACATTTTATTCATGGCGCTTTTCGTAAGATGCTTGCTAAGTATGATGTTAATCATAGAATTGCATCCCCATATCACCCACAGTCTAGTGGTCAAGTAGAACTGAGCAATAGAGAGCTTAAATTAATTTTGCAAAAGACTGTTAATAGATCTAGAAAGAATTGGTCCAAGAAACTTGATGATGCATTATGGGCCTATAGAACTGCATATAAAAATCCAATGGGTATGTATCCGTATAAGATGGTTTATGGAAAAGCATGACACTTACCTCTCGAACTAGAACATAAGGCATATTGGGCCATTAAAGAGCTCAACTATGACTTCAAACTTGCCGATGAGAAGAGACTTTTTGACATTAGCTCACTTGATGAGTGGAGAACCCAGTCCTATGAGAATGCCAAACTGTTTAAACAAAAAAGTTACAAGATGGCATGACAAAAGGATACAAAAACATGAGTCTAATGTAGGTGATTATGTATTGTTATACAACTCTCGTTTGAGATTTTTTGCAGGAAAACTCCTCTCTAAATGGGAAGGTCCTTACATTATCAAGGAGGTCTATCATTCTGGTGCCATAAAAATCAACAACTTCGAAGGCACGAATCCGAGTGTGGTGAACGGTCAAAGAATCAAACATTATATCCCAGGTAATCCCATAAATGTTGAAACTAATGTTATTGAAACCGTAACCCCGGAGGAGTATATAAGGGACACCTTCCAGAATGTTTCAGCCTTCGAAAAGGAAGAGGTATGTGGTACGGTAAGCAAACCGACTCCAAAACAATTCTAATAGCAATTTGTCACCGTTTTGGGATATTTAAGAAAATAGGAAAATAAGAAGCAGTCCGGAAAGGACACGAGGCGTCCACGAGGGTGGAGGGCGCGCCCTACCCCCGTGGGCGCGCCCCCTGCCTTGTGGGCACCTTGTGTGCCCTCCGGACTGAGTTTTCTTGCCCGATACTTCTTTTGGTCGGTAAAAATTCACTATATAATCTCCTGAAAGTTTTGAACACCTTACCATGCAATTATCCTCTGTTTTTGTTTCGAGCTGTTTTCTACCAGAGTTGTCAAGGTTAGGCATCATGTCGTCCCCCTCCTCGAACAATGAGGGCGACGATGCTTGGCTAATGAAGATAGAGCTGAAGAGAGAAGAACCCAGGGAGATCAACAAGGATGATGGGATCAAGAAGGCCATGGAGGATCAAGCTCCGACAGCAGCAGAAGAAGAAGACATCCTTCAACCTCATTACAATCTTCTTACCCCTACTGAAATTGAAGCTTTCGAGATGATTGAAATAGTTCGGGTGCAGAACAAGTATATAAGTCATGAAAATATTCTGTTGTAAGAGCATATCATCGCACTCAAAGGGCATTATTTGTAAGTTGGAGCATCTCCTGCACTCGATGCTAGACAACAAGCCTACATCAACAACTCCATCATCACTACTTCCCAAGAAAGAGACGTAAATACATGGGTATGGGCACTCCCCTTGGCAACTGCCAAGCTTGGCGGAGTGCCCCAGTATCGTATCACCATCACACTTTTATCTTTACCGTTTTCTTAGTTCGATCCTTTTGGTAATATCTTGATCTAGTAGAATAAAGTTTTAGTATGATTTAGTTTTGAGTTTTGCTTTATGATCCTTCTATGTAATTGAGTCCGTGAGCTATATATAATAAAGATTAGTTTTGAGTCGTGGGCTTGATTACCTTGCTTTGATCATGAGGGAATAAAAGAAAAAATAAAAAGAAATAAAGATATCATATTGATCTTATGGAGAGTAATGACTTCATGTCGGTGGGAACGACACCTATGGGATCACAAGAATCCCTACTACGGTTGCGGGGCGCGGGGTCGTGAGAAGAGCGGATCAAATAGATAGCACACGATTCGTTTATCCAAGTTCGGGCCGCGAGGATGCGTAAAACCCTACTCCTGCTTTGGTGGATTGTATATTTGTGTTCTTGAGCTGGCTATGGGGCGTGAGGAGCTCCAAAAAAGCCGAATCCTCCTCCTGGTCGCCTCAGGCCTCCTTTTATAGGAAAGGGGTTGCTATAGTGGCACATAGTAGGTGGAAAGGGAACAGTGATGTGAGGTTATCCCTCACATTACATGACAAGGCGCATTTAATGCGTCTTGCCCAGGTGTCCTTGCTTTATCGGGGACGGGGGAGAGCCCTGTCTCGTCCGTCGCCGCTCCCTCTCGAGTCGACACGCGCCCTGGCCAGCGGCGCCCGCGGTGCCATGTAGGCAGGCAGGCAGCTGAGGTGGCGCAGTGGTGGCTCTCCACGAAGACCTTCGTGCCGCCACGCAAGTGCCTGCCCAGCTGGTTGGGTCGGCAGCTGCATGCGAACGGCGGTGGAGGTTTGACTGGCGTGGTCCTGATGGTGGCCCTATGGGTGTTCTTAGCAAGGGACTTGCCGGGGCCCCGACAAGGGTCTTGCCGTGGCGCCTGCTGTCATCCCCGGCAAGGCTCTTGCCGGGGGCCTTGTGGTCCTCCTTGGCTGGGATCCCGCCAAGGATCATCATCTTCTAAAGGGTGTATCTGATCTTGAATGTCTTCACAAAGATCTGCAAGCCACCACGGGGATGTCTCCCAAATCCTTGCCCCATGGGGGCAGTGGACTCAAGGGTGACTCACTCCGTAGGTGTGGGGCGAGCTGCCACGGCAAGGGCCTTGCCGGGTTTGCTATCCTTGCCGGAGGGTCCGTTTCGTCCCCTTTGCTCTTTGTGGTCTTGGTCTTGGCGTCGTTCTGCTTCTCCTGAGCTTCGGCCTTACCTTGGCTCACCTCCCTTGCCTTGCTCAGTGTGGTGGTGCCCATGGCTCAGACTGCCTGTGCACAGTTATAGGGGTACAAAAAGCGTACCCCTCTTTTTTTACACCGACACTTCACATATAAAGAGTATGATGAAAAAAAGTTGTTGAGAGTTGACAAACATAGTTTTGGTCATCGTTGCAATTAATAGGAAGTAATAAATAAAGAGAGGTTTTCACATATAAATATACTATCTTGGACATCTTTTATGATTGTGAGCACTCATTAAATATGACATGCTAAAAAGTTGATGTTGGACAAGGAAGACAACGTAATGGGTTATGCTTTCTTACATCCGAAATAAATTATATTTTCATGCATCATCCAATATATTGAGCTTGACTTTCCCCCTCATGCTAGCCAAATTCCTTGCACCAAGTAGATATACTACTTTTGCTTCCAGATATCCTTCAACCCAGTTTTGCCATGAGAGTCCACCATATCTACCTATGGATTGAGCAAGATCCTTCAAGTAAGTTGTCATTGTTGCAAGCAATAAAAATTGTTGTTTAAACATGTATGATTATTAGTGTGGAGAAAATAAGCTTTATACGATCTTGTGATGTGGAAGAAATAAAAGCGACGGACTGCATAGTAAAGGTCCATATCACAAGTGGCAATATAAAGTGACGTCCTTTCGCATTAAGATTTCATGCATCCAACCATAAAAACACATGAAAACCTCTGCTTCGCTCTGCGAAGGGCCTATTTTTTATTCTTGTCTTATGTCTTATGCAAGAGTCGTGGTGATCTTCACCTTTCCTTTTTACATTTTGTCCTTTGGTAAGCACTGTGTGTTGGAAAGATCTTGATATATATAGCTAATTGGATGTGAGTTTTCATGAACTATTATTTTTGACATTACCCTTGAGGTAAAAGGTTGGGAGGCAAAACGGTTGTCGGATTTCGGGTTCCGGCAGACCCTTGAGGTTCGAACACTGGGGTGCGCGCGGAGATCTCTCCCCTACCGATCTACGTCTGATCTCCTCGCGTGATCTAAGCTGGAAACAATGAACAACAAAAGGGACACGAGGTTTATACTGGTTCGGGCCACCGTTGTGGTGTAATACCCTACTCCAGTGTGTGGTGTGGTGGATTGCCTTAGGGGCTGATGATGAATAGTACAAGGGAAGAACAGCCTCGCGAGAGGTGTTCTTGAGCTGGTGCGATGAACTGCTTGGGTGAGTTCAGTTGCCGCTCTCTCTCTGCTAGGGCTCTATCAGATCTCTAGATGTCTAGGTGTGTCGATCTCTCTCTGTCTCGATGTCTTGATGCCCCCCCTCACTCTGTGGTGGCTAGCTCTATTTATAGAGGCCCTGGGCCTCTCCCCAAATAATGAGCGGGAAGGGCGCCAACAATTGGCCATTCTGAAGGGGAACATCTAGTACAAGTTATCCTAACCAAAGGTGGTCTTCGGCTGCCAAAAGCACTGGTGGTGACACTCTCTTGGGCTCCACGGTGACCTCCGTCCTGCCGCTCTGCTGGTCTTGGTCTTGTTGCACCGGAATGGTAAGCTTTGCCTGATGCCTTGGCATGTGCTTGCCCCCTTTGCACCAAAGGGGAAACAAGGATACTGCGCAGGCTGGCGCCCGCCTGGTCTCGATCATCATGGCTTGCGTCACGGGCACCTCACGAGGTACCCCTGCCTTGGTCTCTCCGCCACCTCGCGAGCCCGCCTGAGGAGGCTACCTCTGAGGAATCTTTTTGTCGTCCGCCCCGCGAGGCTCGGCCCCTCGCGAGGGTCTTGAGCTTGAGCTGATGAAGATGGGCCACGCTGGGCCCCCACTTGAGCCACGCCGCAAGCCGCAGGCAGGCAAGTCTGGGGACCCCCGTTCCCAGAACACAGACAGTAGCCCCCGGGCCCAAGGCGCGCCCGGGCTTGGCCAAGTAGGGAAGCGAAGAGGCAAGCGCGAAGCGCCGCGGGCCCCAATAGCCTGCGGCCTTGGGCGCCGCGTGGCGATTGATGGGACGTGGGCGTCTGCGCTTCCCCACGACACCTCGGCGACCGCACGACTTGACAAATCCCTGCATGTCGCGCTCCTCTGGCCATAAGTACGGGACTGCGCGAGCCCCTTCAGCCCATCCCTTCTTGCTACTCCTTTTCTTCTTCTTGGCTACTCGCCATTCCCATGGCTCCAAAGAGATTCTCGACCGCGGAGAAAGGAAAGGCCCGCCAGGCTGGGCCTGATCTCCCCCTACCAAGCGTGGCCGAGGCCGCCCTCGCAAGTATTCCACGGTCCCCGTAGTGGCCTCCCGCGGCCATGGAGGCGGTTCCCTGCGCGGTGGTGAGCGCCCGGCCGCCGATGGGGGGCACGCCGTGGCTACGCCCCCCCTAGGCCATGCTTTCGCTCTGCGGAGGTGCTGCCGGAGTTCGTCGTGTGGTCAGCGGACCCAACTAGCACCCGGCTCCAGCTCTCCCCTTTCTTCGTAGGTGAACTGCCGGCCAGCGCCCGGTGCGGCCTCTGGCTCCAGGCAGACGGCTGCTGCAGCAGGGCCTCCTGGGCTTCGCTGGAGGTCTCCATTTCTAGGAATGGGGCCCTGACCTGCGGCTGGCAAACGTTTTCCCGCACGCGCGGCCTAGGCTGGTGGTGCACCCTGCACTTCAAGTTCGATGGCGACGCCACCCTCTACGTGAGGGCGTTCGGGGAAGACGGTCGCCGTGCTGGGTGCTGCCCCGAAGACGACAACCGCGGCCGCCTGCCCAGCACCGGTACTGACCAGGATGAAGATGGCGACAGGCGTACAGGCAGTGGTGCTCGGGGTTCGCTGAGCTTTGGCGACTCCCTCGCAGACAGCAGCTTCTCTAGCTGTGGCCGGGACCAGCCCCCGCGCCGTCGCGCCCGCCTGGGTGAAGGTAGCGGGTCAGCCCGCCGTTGCACTCCGGCGAAGTGAGAGGAGGGATCCGCCTGAGCCCCAGGAGTAGCTCGAACCTTCACTGTGGGTTGGTGCATGATGAATCGTGCCCATTTTGTTTTCCTTCTTTTCCTGCGCAAAAATAGAAGGTAGTATAGGGCCCCGCGGGGGCATGTTAGAATTGTTGCAGTTAACCATCGTGCTGCTTCCGCTATTTCTGCGCTGTGTTTCCGCACCGTGCACCCATGTGCGGGTATTATTTTTGCTCGGTGGGGCTTGACGCGGTCCTCGCCTCCCGAGGCTGTGGCCTCGCCTTGCGCTTTGTGCCCTATAGGGATCAGTAGGAGGGGTAACTTTCGGTCTTGGTTGTGGGGGCGATCGGCCCAGGTCATGTGCCCGTGTCGCGATGCCCGTGGGGCACGGACTGGGAGGGGTGCTCCCGCAGAGGACTCGGATAGGAAAGCTCCAAATGATTGGGGCAGAAAACACTCGCGAGGGCGCCCATGAACCTCCCTCGCGAGACTTGTGCGAGAGAAAACGAGGCAAGCGAGTGAAAAAGATAAAGAGTCACAAGCCAGGAACGTCAACAGCTTTAATAAAACTTCAAATGGGAATAAACAAGCCAACTGCAGAAAGCAAATGGAAAAGCCGACTCCGGCACCTATTCTAGTCTTTGACGTCTTCTCACCAGTGCGGAGCTAAGTGCTGCCACTGGGCGTGGGCGGGAGCCCCCGAGGCCCGAGGGCGGCACTCCGGAGACTCCGGGGCGTGTACAGTCCCACTCATTATTACGTGAGAGTGTCACGTGCGGCGAGCTTCATAGGCATTGGCCTTCTTCACAGGCACCGGGCCTTTCCCGCAATGCGGCAGCTTCACGGGCATTGGCCTTCTTCACAGGCACCGGGCCTTTCCCAAAACACGACAGCTTCACAGGCATTTGCCTTCTTCACAAGCACCGGGCCTTTCCCAAAACACGACAGCTTCACACGCATTTGCCTTCTTCACAGGCACCGGGCTTTCCCAAAACATGGCAGCTTCACAGGCATTTGCCTTCTTCACAGGCATTTGCCTTCTTCATAGGCACCGGGCCTTTCCCAAAACACGGCAGCTTCACAGGCATTTGCCTTCTTCACATGCACCGGGCCTTTCCTAGGTGCTAGACCCCGCTCAGGGATAGAACCTCCGGAGATGTTGAATGTTCCACGCGTTCTGGACAGGTACCCCCTCTGTGGTCTCCAAGCGCGCGGAGCCAGGCCTGGAGACATGAACAACCTTGAATGGTCCCTCCCACATTGGAGAGAGCTTGTGCAGCCCCTCCCTGGAGAGAACCCGTCTGAGCACGAGATCCCCTACCTCAAGAGTTCTGGGGCGGATGTTGCGGCAATGGTATCGTCGCAGCGCCTGTTGGTACCTTGCCGCTCGCAGTGCGGCTTCTCGGCGGCGTTCCTGCCCGAGCACGAGATCCATCCCCCGCATGGCGTCCTGCTATGTCTCGTCGAATGCCAGGACCCATGCGGAGCAACGCCTGACCTCGTGAGGGGGAACAGCCTCTGCTCCGTAGACGAGGAAGAACGGGGTCTCACCAGTCGGCTTGGTCGCAGTTGTGCGGATTGACCATAGCACGGACTGGAGCTCGTCGTACCAGCCCCTGCCAAATTTCTCCAACTTCTTCTTAAAGGTCCTGGCTTTGAGGCCCCTCAGGACCTCTGTGTTGGCTCGCTCGGCCTAGCCGTTGCTCCGGGGGTGTGCTACCGAAGCGTAGCATATCTGCGTTCCAAGGTTAGCACAGTATGTTTTGAAGAGATTACTGGTGAATTGTGAACCGTTGTCGGTGATGATGCAGTTGGGCACCCCAAATCGGCTCACGAGGCCCTTGATGAACTTGACCGCGGAGCCTGCCGAGATTGTGCGGACGGCTTCCACCTCAGCCCACTTGGTGAACTTGTCCACAACGACGTAGAGGTAGCGATAGCCCCCTGGCGCCCGAGGAAACGGGCCCAGAATGTCCAGCCCCCAAACTGCGAATGGCCATGAGAGGGGTATAGTCAGTAGACCCCCCGCAGGCTGATGGATCTGCTTAGCGTGAAACTGGCAGGTCTCGCAAGCCTTCACCAGCTCAACGGCGTCGATGAGCGCCGTGGGCTAGTAGAATCCACTACGGAACGCCTTGCCGACGAGGGTTCGTGACGACGAGTGGTGCCCGCAGTCTTCGCCGTGTATGTCCGCCAGTAGCTCCTTCCCTTGCTCTCGGGAGATGCAACGTAGGGACACGTCATTTGGTCGCTTCTTGTAGAGCTCTCCATCCCTGATGCAATAAGTTGTGGCCTACCGCGCCACACGCTCCGCTTCCTCCTCGTTCTCTGGCAGAGTCCCTTGCATCAGGTAGTTCTTGAGCTCCGGGATCCAACACCCTTCCTGAGGCTCCAACGCCAGGAGCAGGCGTGCCCCTGAGGCCGGGCCGCAGACCGGGGCTCCTGAGGCAGGCGGCTGAGGGAGCTCCTCCCTTGGTTGCATCGTGCTCGACAGTGACGGCACCGCCGACGGTTTGAAGAGCCGCTCCTCGAAGACGCTAGGCTCCTAAGGCAGCCGCCGAGATGCCCTCTTGGCAATGTCATCAGCGCCCTGATTGGTGCCGCGGGGCACGTGTTGCAACTCCAGCCCCCAGAACTGTTTCTCCATCTTGCGAACCTCAGCGAGGTAGCCTTCCATTTGCTTGTCCTTTGGCTCGTATATCTTGTTGGAGAAGTTGACGAGGAGCCGCGAATCGCCCTTGATGATGAGGCGCTTTACCCCTAAGGCCATTGCGGCCTTCAAGCCTGCTATTAGGCCTTCGTACTCTGCTATGTTGTTGAAAACCTTTTCTCCATGCTGGAAGCAGAGTTGTACGACGTAGTAGAGTTTGTCCTGGGTAGGGGATACGAGCACTGCGCCAGCTCCCGCACCGTGTCGGGAGAACGCCCCATCGAAGTACATGACCCAGCCGTCCAGTGCTTCACTTCCCGGGGAAAGTGATTGGTCTTCGCCTGCCTCAAGACCTGACGCTTCTGCCCATTCTGCCACGAAATCCGCAAGTGCGGCTCCCTTGATGACTCTGGTCGTACTGAATTCTAGCTGAAATGCCTGTAGTTCAATGTTCCATTTAGCAACCCTCCCAGCTGAGTTGGGGCTCCTGAGTACTCTTTCCAAGGGGTATGCTGAGACGACTTTGATGGGCTGGCCTTGGAAGTAGTGGTGCAGCTTGCGTGAGGCCACTAGCAGCGCGAGGAGGAGTTTTTGAGGCATGGGATACCGTGCCCTTGCGTCCTGTAGCATCGTGCTGACGAAGTACACGGGATGCTCGACGAGGTTGAGGGTGCTGGCACAGCTTGCGTCCTTCAGAGGTTGACGCGTCTCTTGAGACGACGGAGCCCCCAGCGCTTGGTCGCCTGAAGAGGCCTCTCCTACCCCGGGTGCGTTCTCCTGCTGCGGCTGTTCCTTTCCGGCTGCGGTTGCGGCCTTCGCGAGGCCCTCTCGGCTCTGCTTGGCTTCAATTCGAACGGTCGATGCGGCCTTGTCACAGCGCTCCTGCCTGACCGCCACCAGGGCTGCGCTAGCGGAGTAGGGGGTGGCCGCAAGGTAGAGCACTAGGGGCTCCCGAGGACGTGGAGCTACCATCACTGGTGGGCTGGTAAGGTACCTCTTGAGGTCTTGGAATGCCTTGTCAGCCTCTTCAATCCATTCGAAGGGGCCCTTTTTCTTCATTAGCTTGAAGAAGGGCAGCGCTCGTTCCCCCAGCTTGGAGATGAAGCGCCCCAGCGCAGTTACACGCCCGGTGAGCTTCTGCATTTCTCTGAGGGTCCTTGGCGGGCTCATGTCTTCGACTGCCTTGACCTTCTCCGGGTTGGCCTCGATGCCCCTGTGGGACACGAGGAAACCCAGGAGCTTGCTCGAGGGGACTCCAAACATGCACTTCTCCGGGTTGAGCTATAGGTCCACTTCGTTGAGGCTCGCAAAGGTTTCTTCCAGGTCCTGTATCAGGGTTCTTGCCTCACGAGACTTCACCACAATGTCATCGACGTAAGCTTCAGCGTTCCTTCCGAGCTGCCGGCCTAAGGCGATGTGCATCAGCCGCTGAAAGGTCACGCCTGCGTTGCGCAACCCAAATGGCATGCATGTATAGCAGTACACTCCACACGGGGTCAGGAAATCCGTCTTCTCCACGTCTTCTACCGCCATCTTGATCTGGTGATAGCCCGAGAAGGCATCTAGGAAGCACAATAGGTCACACCCTGCAGTGGAGTCGACTATCTGGTCAATGCGTGGGAGCGGGAATGGATCCTGTGGGCAGGCCTTGTTGAGGTTGGTGAAGTCAACACACATGCGCTCCTTTCCTCCCTTTTTTGGCACAACGACCAGATTAGCCAGCCAATCAGGGTAGCGTACCTCGCGGATAACTCCTACCGCCTCTAGCTTCCGGGTCTCTTAGACGATGAAAGCCTGTTTCTCAGTGGACTGTCGCCTCGCCTTCTGCTTCACGGGGTGCACATTGGGGCACACGCTGAGGTGATGCTCAATCACTTTCCTTGGGACGCCTGCTAACTGATCAGGTTCCCACGCAAACACCTTCTTGTTCGCACGCAGGAACCTCACCAGGGCCTCCTCCTGCTCGGGCTCGAGGTTGGCCCCTATGGTGAAGGTGGCGCCAGTGGACCCATCCTCGTCGACTAGTACCTGCTTGGTTTCCGCCTTGTCTTGGGTGAATAGCTGCTTCTTTTTAACCGGTGCAGCCCCCTTGGGCTCAAGGGCATCAGTACTAGTGGGCTGTGCCACCACGGCCGCCCTAAAAACAAGCTGGAGCACTTGTAGCGCATCCCTTGTGTCTCCTGACACGGTGAGGACGCCGCTGCTCCCAGGCATCTTCATGAGATTGTACGTTGGGTGAGTTGCCGCCATGAACCAAGCCAAGGCCGGATAGCCGAGGATGGCCTTGTAGGGGAGGCCAATGGGGGCGATGTCGAAGTCGATCAGCTCCATGCGGAAGTTGTCGTAGGTGTCGAAGGTCACTGGGAGGCGGTGGAACCGGCTCCGACGCCCGCGAAAGGCTTGCTGGGTTGGAGCCGCTCCAGCGGCACGTGGAGGAAGCTGAAGGCCTCCACCGAGAGCATGTTGAGGCCGGCACCACCGTCGATGAGGGTCCTGGTGATGGCCACTTGGCAGATGGTGGGGGTGCACAGCATCGGGAGCGCGCCCAAACCGATGGGGTTGAAGGGGTAGTCCTCCGAGTCAAAGGTTAGATC
>NC_041384.1:676044509-676131771 GCF_002162155.2 Triticum dicoccoides | reverse complement strand
GGGTGAATGGCTTGACGTGATGGCTCGAGGGTGGTGCCTAGGAGCCACCCAGGAGAGCTGCAACGACGGACGGCGCTCGTGCAGCGAAACGGGCGAGGAAGAGGTCGCGCAGCTCCTCCGAGGAGGTGACAGAAGCCGTCGGCAGGTGGAGGAGCCACGCGCACGGGACGCCGGTGAGGGCCATGGGTAACCAGTTGGCCATCACCCGGTCGTCGCCCCCGGCTCTAAGGACGGCCTCCTCGTACGCCAGCAGGAAAATCATTGGGTATGTCGCACCGTTGTAGCGCAGCGGCATCTCGGGCTTGAACTTGTGCAGCCACTACACCTGTCGCAAGGTGGGGGCCAAGGCCCGGAGCCGCCTGGCCCCAGTGCCGGCATCCGCTGCTGGAGCGGGCGGCGCGTTATTCGCCATGAGGGCGGGATGCGATGTTGGGGGAGAGAGGGTCGTCAGGAGGGAGAATTCCGGCGCACCCCTACCTGGTGCGCCAAATGTCAGATTTCGGGTTCCGGCAGACCCTTGAGGTTCGAACACTGGGGTGCGCGTGGAGATCTCTCCCCTACCGATCTACGTCTGATCTCCTCGCGTGATCTAAGCTAGAAACAACGAACAACACAAGGGACACGAGGTTTATACTGGTTCGGACCACCGTTGTGGTGTAATACCCTACTCCAGTGTGTGGTGGGGTGGATTGCCTCAGGGGCTGATGATGAATATTACAAGGGAAGAACAGCCTCGCGAGAGGTGTTCTTGAGCTGGTGCGATGAACTGCTTGGGTGAGTTCAGTCGCCGCTCTCTCTCTCTGCTAGGGCTCTATCAGATCTCTAGATGTCTAGGTGTGTCGATCTCTCTCCGTCTCGATGTCTCAATGTCCCCCCTCACTCTGTGGTGGCTAGCTCTATTTATAGAGGCCCTCGGCCTCTCCCCAAATAATGAGCGGGAAGGGCACCAACAATTGGCCATTCTGAAGGGGAACATCTAGTAAGTTATCCTGACCAAAGGTGGTCTTCAGCTGCCAAAAGCACTGGTGGTGACGCCGTCTTGGGCTCCACGGTGACCTCCGTCCTGTCGCTCTGCTGGTCTTGGTTTCGTTGCACCGGAATGGTAACCTTTGCCCGATGCCTTGGCCTGTGCTTGCCCCCTTTGCACCAAAGGGGAAACAAGGACACTGCGCAGGCTGGCGCCCGCCTTGCGCCCGCCTGGTCTCGATCGTCATGGCTTGCGTCACGGGCTCCATGCGAGGTACCCCTGCCTTGATCTCTCCGCCACCTCGCGAGCCCACCTGAGGAGGCTACCTCTGAGGAAGCTTTCTGTCATCCGCCCCGCGTGGCTCGGCCCCTCGCGAGGGTCTTGACCTTGAGCTGATGAAGATGGGCCGCGCTGGGCCCCCACTTGAGCCACGCCACAGGCCGCAGGCAGGCAAGACTGGGGACCCCCGTTCCCAGAACGCCGACAACTGTAAGCCCCTATATTTCTCTGTGTCTGATTAAAACTTCATACCCATAAATTTTGCATGAGTGCTAGCAATTGTGAAAGACTAAATGATAGTTGAGTATGTGGACTTGCTGAAAAGCTCTTATATTAACTCTTTCCGATGTTATGATAAATTGCAATTGCTTCAATGACTGAGATTATAGTTTGTTAGCTTTTAATGAAGTTTCTGATTCATACTTGAAATTGTGAATGAATTGTTACATTAGCATAAGAAATCATACGACAATATATATATGCTGTTCTAAGAATGATCATGATGCCCTCATGTCCGCATTTTATTTTATCGACACCTCTATCTCTAAACATGTGGGCATATTTTTCGATATCGGCTTCGGCTTGAGGACAAGCGAGGTCTAAGCTTGGGGGAGTTGATACGTCCATTTTTTATCATGCTTTTATATCGATATTGATTGCATTATCGGCTATTATTACACATTATGTCACAATACTTATGCCTATTCTCTCTTATTTTCCAAGGTTTACATGAAGTGGGAGAATGCCGACAGCTGGAATTCTGGGCTAGAAAAAGGAGCAAATATTAGAGACCTATTCTGCACAGCTCCAAAAGTCCTGAAACTTCGCGGAAGTTAGTTTTAGAATATATAATAAATATTGGGTGAAGAAAGCACCAGAGGGGGCCATGCACCATCCATGAGGGTGGGGGCGTGCCCTACCACCTGGGCACGCCCCCTGTCTCGTGGGCCCCCTGGCAGGCCTCCGATGCCCATCTTTGGCTATATGAAATCTTTCGCCCTGGAAAAAATCATAAGGAAGCTTTCGGGATGAAACTCCGCCGCCATGTGGCGAAACCTTGGCGGAACCAATCTAGGGCTCCGGCAGAGTTGTTCTGTTGGGGAAGCATCCCTCCGGGAGGGGGAAATCATCACCATCGTCATCACCATCGATCCTCTCATCGGGAGGGGGTCAATCTCCATCAACATCTTCACCTGCACCATCTCATCTCATACCCTAGTTCATCTCTTGTATCCAATCTTTGTCTCAAAACCTCAGATTGGTACCTGTGGGTTGCTAGTAGTGTTGATTACTCCTTGTAGTTGATGCTAGTTGGTTTACTCTTGCTATAAGTAGTCATGTGAATTTGGTATTCGTTTGATATTTTGATGAGATGTATGTTGTCTCTCCTCTAGTGGTGTCATGTGAACGTCGACTACATGACACTTCACCATTATTTTTGCCTAGGGGAAGGCATTGTGAAGTAATAAGTAGATGATGGGTTGCTAGAGTGACAGAAGCTTAAACCCTAGTTTATGTGTTGCTTCGTAAGGGGCTGATTTGGATCCATATGTTTCATGCTATGGTTAGGTTTACCTTAATACTTCTTTTGTAGTGCGGATGCTTGCAAGAGGGGTTAATCAGAAGTGGGATGCTTGTCCAAGTAAGTGCAGTACCCAAGCACCAGTTCACCCACATATCAAATTATCAAAGTACCGAACGCGAATCATATGAACGTGATGAAAACTAGCTTGACGATAATTCCCATGTGTCCTTGGGAGCGCTTTACTTTATATAAGAATTTGTCCGGGCTTGTCCTTTTCTACAAAAAGGATTGTGCAATCTTGCTGCACCTTATTTACTTTTATTACTTATTACCTGTTCCACATTACCTTATCACAAAACTATTTGTCACCGATAATTTCAGTGCTTGCAGAGAATACCTTACTGAAAACCGCTTGTCATTTCCTTCTGCTCCTCGTTGGGTTCGACACTCGTACTTATCGAAAGGACTACGATATATCCCCTATAATTGTGGGTCATCAATCATTCTTTGATTTTTTGAACAAAAAATAACCAATAAAACATAGTCTACAAATTAGCAAAACAAGGATCCCAAGGTTTATATAATCACCATGATATGTCACTATAGAGTCAATCACTCTTTGATTTTTTAGATCAAAAAATAACCAATAAAAACCTGCTCTACAAATTAGCAAATCAAGGATCCCAAGGTTTATATAATCACCATGATAGGTCACTATAGAGTCAATCATTCTTTGATTTTTTAGAGCAAAAAATAACCAATAAAAACATAGTCTACAAATTAGCAAAACAAGGATCCCAAGGTTTATATAATCGCCATGAGAGGTCACTATGGAGACATTTATCTCTATAATGACCATGTCGTAGCATTTAAATGAGGCTTGAGATATGAAACTTCCCACCGGGTCACCCATCCTTGGAATACTCCAGCCCGAGCACGCTTAACTTCTCTGTTCTATTCGACTAGGCTAGCGGATGGGAAGGCGCCCCTTACTGATAGGAATTGCCTCCTTGTCTTTAAGGCATTTCATGCTGGTCACCCTACGGAGTGTCGTTGCCTATCCTTCAATGAGCACTGACACTAGCAGTGGGAGAACAATGGGAGAAGGGGCGGGAAACCAATGAGAGGAGTGGCGGGAAACGGTAGCGTGTTTGGATATATAACAACATTAATATAGAAAACTTAGTAGAGAAGGAAGTGTGAGCTAGCACAACGCATGCGCAGAGTGCTTACCCATATACTGCATGTGCTATAGAAAGGGATGCGGATTTTCGTTCAATCTGGGAGCATCCAACGGTGCAGACGTACAATCCGTGGGGTTTGGGTTCTTGCCAATCAGAACGCACGACTCAGATCGCGCGCGCAGCAGGGGGTGCACCGGCCATGGTTAGGTAGGCACACGGCTTTCGTGAGTGAATCGTGTGCTATTTGAAAACATTTTGTGAGAAGGATCTTGGTTTTTAAATCCCCGTAAATCCAAAACTCACGTGAAAATCGTGAAACTTGGCATGGTGTGACGACATGGCACATATATGTTGAGGATTTTTTTGTCCATTTTGGCCCAAGTTTTATTACAAGCCTCTTACAAACCGGAGCTTCTCTCAAAGAAGCCTCGTGGTTCCGATAGGGAAACGTGTCCCCCTTGTGGGAGAAACGATTATCACTGCCTCTTTTCCCTTGTATTTTCTTCTATGGGCAACATGGAACGACATGATATCCGTGCTGAAATTTAAATTTATTCAGGGTTCGTTTGGCCTTTTTATACACTAATTGAGTTTCCTAGGCATTTAATGTCCATAATTCAAATCTGAACTACAAATACATGCTCTATTTCACCAAAATGGCTAGAAAAATTATACATGTGTCCTTGGGTGCATGTTTAGGTCCCATGCCAGGAATGGGAATGAATTACAACCGTACCAGCGTCCTGGCTCGTCCTCAAACATTTGGAATCTTGGTTTTTAAATCCCCATAAATCCAAAACCACCAGAAAGTCATGAACGTTGGCATTGTGTCACGTCATGGCACATATATATCATGGTAAAACATTGTCCAATTTGGGCCAAGCTTTATTACAAGCATCTTACAAACCGGAGCTTCTCTCAAAGAAGCGTCGTGGTTCTGATAGGGAAACGTGTCCCCCTTGTGGGCGAAACGATAATCACTGCCCCTTTTCGCCTTATATTTTCTTCTATGGGCAACATGGAACGATATGATATCTGTGCTGAAATTTAAACTTATTTAGTGTTCGTTTCGCCTTTTTATACGCTAATTGAGTTTCCTAGGCATTTAATGTCCATAATTCAAATCTAAACTACAAATACATGCTCTAGTTCACCAAAATGGCTAGAAAAATTATACATGTGTCCTTGGGTGCATGTTTAGGTCCCATGCTAGGAATGGGAATGAATTACAACTATACCGGCATCCTGGCTCATCCTCAAACATTTGGAATCTCGGTTTTTAAATCCCCATAAATCCAAAACTCACCAGAATGTCATGAAAAGTGGCATGGTGTCACGTCATGGCACATATATTTCATGGTAAGAACATTGTCCAATTTGGGCCAGGCTTTATTACAAACCTCTTACAAACCGGGGCCTGTCGCAAGAACCCTCGTGATTTTGATAGGGAAACGTGCCCCCTTGTGGGTGAAACAATAATCGCTCCCTCTTCTAGCCTTGTATTTTCTTCTACATGCAACATGGAACAACAGGAGATTTGCGCTGAACTTTGAAATTATTCAGGGTTCGTTTGACCTTTTTTATTCATTAGTTGAGTTTTCTAGGCATTTAATGTCCATAATTCAAATCCGAACTACAAATACATGCTCGAGTGCACCAAAATGGCTATACAAAATGCACATGTGTCCTTGGGGTGCATGTTTAGGTCCCATGGAAGGAATGAGAATGAATTCAACCGTCTTAGTGTCCTGGCTTGGCCACAAACATTGTGAATCTCAGTTTTTAAATCTCTATAAATCCAAAACTCACCAGGAAATCATGAAACTTGGCATGGTGTCACTACATGGCACATATATGTCATGGTAAAATAATTGTCTAATTTGGGCCAAGCTATATTACAAGCCTCTTACAAACCGAAGCTTCTCGTAACCCTCGTGGTTCCAGTAGGGAAATCTGCCCCTCTTGTGGAGAAACGATAATCGCTGCCTCTCCTCGCCTTGAACTTTGTTTTCTACAGGCAACATAGAATAACATGAGTGTCGTGATGAAATTTGAAACTGTTCAGGGTTCGTTTGGCCATTTTATATATTAATTGAGTTTTCTAGGCATTTAATGTAGTCCATAATTCAAATTTAAACTACAAGCACATGCTCCAGTGAAGCAAACTAGGTGGAAAATTGTACATGTGTCATTGGGTGGATGTTTAGGTCTCACTGAAAGAATGGGAATGGATTACAAACTTCTCATCATCCTGAAACATTGAGAATATCGGTTTTTAAATCCCAGTAAATCAAAAACTCACCGAAAAACAAGAAACTTGGCATGGTTTCATGACATGGCACATATATGTCGTGGTAAAAAAATCGTCCAGTTTGAGACAAGGCGCACACATTAATAGCCAACAAAGTGCTTTTGAAACAAATAGCTGACACGTTAATATCGCAAACGGTTGTATTATATGAACCGTGTGTTCCCATAACCATTTAAGTGTGGCCACGCGTCCCTCTTTTCTTCTGGGATAGTACTACCTCCGTCCTCGTTCATTGGTCATCTTTGTATTTTGTTCCAAAATTTAACCATCCTCGGTGGTGTGCATGCAACTATTTGATTAGACGAGACTAGCGCGAGAAGTCCGCCGTGCAGGCTCGACGGGATGCGTGCGAGTAGTCCGCCATGTAGGCTCGACAGGACGCGTGCATCCTGTCCACCTCGCGGGCTCGATGGGACACATGCGAGCAGCAAGGCCACCCATGCTCACCGGGAAGTGAGCTCTTTGACCTCCGTCCACCAGCCGCCGCCTCGCTCTCAACTTCTCAATTAATGGCGGTCGAGCCGTTGTTTAACATGTGGTTAATTAAAGCACCTGGACAGGGGGTGTTTGCTTGTGATCCCATGGCCTCGCTCAACGTTAGCATTTTCTTTGTTAGTGTTTTCTACTCGTATTCCGTCCTAATTTAAAATGCCACATAGGGTAACGGATAATACGACGACAAATAAAATGGCGACGGATAATATGACGAAAAATTTATAATGGCGCGGATAATAATTGTCTTACATATTCCGGATAATTTGAAGTGCCACATGCGTGAAAGCCCGGAAGACACGGGGGCAAGAGAAGAAGGAAATCACAGACAATGATCTGGGTCGCTACTGTCTCTACTCGATGGATCGCCGGGCGATGGCATCCTCTAGCTCCTTCTTCAATTCCCCATGACTTTGCTTGAAAGCAGCCACAGATTCCTCCACCTCCTGCTTGCGCTCAATCTCGAGCTTCCTCAAGTCACCCATCAGTTCCTCGACGACCGTTGTCAGTGTCATCCCCAAGGCACTACTCTGCTCATGCAGCATCTTCCAGTCGGCGGCCTCCTCCTCCATCTCGGAGAGCGCCGTGAGAAGCTTCACATTGTCAACCGAGGCATCACTGATCTCGAGCAGCTTCATCAAGCCGTCGACCAGCTCCTCCTGCTTAATGAGGCTAGCGAGAATGTCGTTGGCGCCGGCCAAGGACTTCAGCAATGCCAGCTCAATCGCGATCGCTGACATGACGAGTGCGTTTTTGAGAGCCCTTGTGTTCCTGTGAGAGCTTGTTTGGGCTCCGTGGTGCGCCGGGACATCTCTGCTGCGACTGCCGCTTAGTGGCGGGACCTCTCTAGTGCTTCCGCGGCCTTGGTCTTTGTTGCCTAGTTACATGTCCACCCGAAACTCCTCCTACCAGTCATGGCGGAACGACTTGACAGGAAAGACCAGTTTTGTGGGTGATGAGGAGAGGAACTATGAAGTAATTTTTGAGTGGGTAGTTTTTATAGCCCGGTGCTAAGTGTGAACACATATTAGTTTGATCAGTGTGAACATATTTGCAATTACTTATTGCATTCTAATATGCAATGTGACGAGAAACAAGGTCAAAATTTATTGATGGTTCTGGACCGACAAAGCCCGTTTCTATTATTCTGGCTCATCGCAAACAGTTCTTATGGACCAACCGTATGCCACGCATCAGAAACCCGAAACGTGGGCCCACGTTCTCGGATGTACATGTGGGATGTTTGCTGCATATCACACACATCTTGTTTACATGAATCATTTGTGTTCTTTTGGCTCATCACAAACAGTCCATCTATGTGAACTGTATGCCACATATCACACACATCCTGTTAACTGATAACCCACAAGTATAGGGGATCGCAACAGTTTTCGAGGGTAGAGTATTCAACCCAAATTTATTGATTCGACACAAGGGGAGCCAAAGAATATTCTCAAGTATTAGAAGCTGAGTTGTCAATTCAACCACACCTGGAAACTTAATATCTACAGCAAAGTATTTAGTAGCAAAGTAATATGATAGTAGTGGTAACGATAGCAAAAGTAACATTTTTCGGTTTTGTAGTGATTGTAACAATAGCAACGGAAAAGTAAACAAGCGAAGAACAATATAGGAAAAGCTCGTAGGCATTGGATCGGTGATGGAGAATTATGCCAGATGCGATCAATCATGTAACAGTCATAACCTAGGGTGACACAGAACTAGCTCCAGTTCATCAATGTAATGTAGGCATGTATTCCGAATATAGTCATACGTGCTTATGGAAAAGAACTTGCATGACATCTTTTGTCCTACCCACCCGTGGCAGCGGGGTCCTATTGGAAACTAAGGGATATTAAGGCCTCCTTTTAATAGAGTACCAGACCAATGCATTAACACATAGTGAATACATGAACTCCTCAAACTACGGTCATCACTGGTAAGTATCCCGATTATTGTCACTTCGGGGTTAACAGATCATAACACATAATAGGTGATTATAGACTTGCAAGATAGATTCAAGAACTCTCATATATTGATGAAAACATAATAGGTTCAGATCTGAAATCATGGCACTCGGGCCCTAGTGACAAGCATTAAGCATAACAAAGTCATAGCAACATCAATCTCAGAACATAGTGGATACTAGGGACAAATCCCTAACAAAACTAACTCAATTACATGCTAAATATCATCCAACCCATCACCGTCCAGCAAGCCTATGATGGAATTACTCACGCACGGCAGTGAGCATCATGAAATTGGTGATGGAGGAAGGTTGATGATAACAATGGCGGCGGATTCCCCTCTCCGGAGCCCCGAACGGACTCCAGATCAGCCCTCCCGAGAGAGTTTAGGGCTTGGCAGCGGCTCCGTATCATAAAACGCGATGAATCCTTCTCTCTAGTTTTTTTCTCCCTGAAAGAGAATATATAAAGTCAGGGTTGAGGTCCGTGGAGCGTTAGAGGGCCCACGAGGCAGGGGGCGCGCCCAGGGGGTCGGGCGCGCCCCACCCTCGTGGACAGGTGGAGGCCCCCCTGACATGGATCTTTCTTCCAGTATTTTTTATATATTCCAAAATAATTCTCTGTTGATTTTCAGGTTATTTAGAGAACTTCTATTTCTGCACAAAAATAACACCATGGCAATTCTGCTAAAAACAGCGTCAGTCCGGGTTAGTTCCATTCAAATCATGCAAGTTAGAGTCCAAAACAAGGGCAAAAGTGTTTCGAAAAGTAGATACGACGGAGACGTATCTACTCCCCCAAGCTTAAACCTTTGCTTGTCCTCAAGCAATTCAATTGATAAACTGAAAGTGATAAAGAAAAACTTTTACAAACTCGGTTTGCTCTTGTTGTTGTAAGTATGTAAAGCCAGCATTCAGGTTTTCAGCAAAGATTATGAACTAACCATATTCACAATAACATTTAGGTCTCATGTTTACTCATATCAATGACATAATCAACTAGCAAGCAATAATAATAAATCTCGGATGACAACACTTTCTCAAAACAATCATAATATGATATGACAAGATGGTATCTCGCTAGCCCTTTCTGAGACCGCAAAACATAAATGCAGAGCACCTTTAAAGATCAAGGACTGACTAGACATTGTAATTCATGGTAAAAGAGATCCAGTCAAGTCATACTCAATGTAAACTAACAGTAATGGATGCAAATGACAGTAGTTCTCTCCAACTGCTGCTTTTTAATAAGAGGGTGATGACTCAACATAAAAGTAAATGGATAAGCCCTTCGCAGAGGGAAGCAGGGATTTGTAGAGGTGCCAGAGCTCGGTTTTTGAAATAGATATGAATAATATTTTGAGAGGTATACTTTCATTGTTAACATAACAACCGAGAGATCTCTATATCTTCCATGCTACACACATTATAGGCGGTTCCCAAACAGAATGGTAAAGTTTATACTCCCCCTCCACCAGCAAGCATCAATCCATGGCCTGCTCGAAACAACGAGTGCCTCCAACTAACAAGAGTCCCAGGGGAGTTTTGTTTGCAGTTATTTTGATTTGATTTGCATAAAGCATGGGACTAGCCATCCAGGTGACTAGCCACTTTCTCGTGAGTGAGGAGCGGAGTCCATTCCTCTTGAGAATAACCCGCCTAGCATGGAAGATACATACAGCCCTAGTTGATACATGAGCTATTCGAGCATACAAAAAGAGAATGTTTATTTGAAGGTTTAGAGTTTGGCACATACAAATTTACTTGGAACGGTAGGTAGATACCGTCTATAGGTAGGTATGGTGGACTCATATGGAACAACTTTGGGGTTTATGGAATTGGATGCACAAGCAGTATTCCCGCTTAGTACAAATGAAGGCTAGCAAAGGACTGGGAAGCTACTAGCTAGAGAGCGACAACAGTCATGAACATGCATTAAAATTAATCAACACCGAATGCAAGTATGAGTAGGATATAATGCACCATGAACATAAATATCGTAGAGGCTATGTTGATTTTGTTTCAACTACATGCATGAACATGTGCCAAGTCAAGCCACTCGAATCATTCAAAAGAGGATACCACCATATCATACAACATCACAACCATTTTAATAGCATGTTGGCACGCAAGGTAAAAAATTATAAGCTCCTAGCTAATTAAGCATGGCATAAGCAACTACAATCTCTAATTGTCATTGCAAACATGTTTATTTCATAATAGGCTGAATCAGGAACGATGAACTAATCATATTTACAAAAACAAGAGAGGTCGAGTTCATACCAGCTTTTCTCATCTCAATAAGTTCATCATATAATCATCATTATTGCCTTTCACTTGCACGACCGAATAGTGTGGATAATAATAGTGCATGTGCATTGGACTAAGCTGGAATATGCAAGCATTCAATTCAAGAGAGAAGACAAGGTAATATGGGCTCTTTGTTAGATCAACAATAATGCATATAAAAGCCACTGAACATTTTAATCATGGTCTTCTCCTCTCGACCCCCAAAGAACAAGAAAAGAAATAAAACTATTTACACGAGAAAGCTCCCAACAAGCAAAAGAAAAACGAGAAATCTTTTTGGGATTTCTTTTAATTATTACTACTACAGGCATGGAAAGTAAACTAAGTAAAAGCTACAACTATTTTTTTTGTTTTCTTAAGGTTTATCAAACACACAAGAAGAAAGCAAAAAAGGGAAATAAACTAGCATGGATATTACAATGAAAAAGTATGAGCACCGACAACTAGCATGAGTGTGTGAATATGAATGTAATGTCGGTGAGAAATACGTACTCCCCCAAGCTTATGCTTTTGGCCTAAGTTGGTCTATGGCCATGGCTGGCCTGGCGGATATCCAAAGTTATAGTTGGGGTCGTACTGAGATGCAGCGGCAATTGCCTGATGAGCTGCAGCTTGGAGGCAAGCTGCCTCCGCCCTTCTTTCGTACTCGGTCGCCTCCTCCTTGGTTATAAAATATCTCCCCTTTGCCTGAAAGTCAAAGAAAGTAGGGGTAGGGAGAGCGACGTGATAGGTGCTTCGTCTGTCAAAGATTAGTCGGTACTGGAGGAACTGATCATTCCTCTCAACAAACTGATGACGAACCATAGCATCATAATCTTAATAAGCAAGAGGCAACTCAATATCATATCCATGTATGGGTATCTCAAGATAGTTAGCTATACGAGTTGCACAAATTCCACCAAAGAAATCTCCATGAATATTATTATTATGCAACCTACGTGCAACAATGGCCCCCAAGTTATATTGTCTATCTCCTAATACAGCACTCTTGAGAACACTAAGATCAGGGACACACATGTGACATTCTTCATCCTTACCATTTATGCATCTACCTATGAAGAGAGCAAAATAATGTTTAGCAGGAAAATGAATGCTCCCTATGGTAGCTTGCGTGATATCTCTAGATTCCCCCACTGTAATGCTAGCAAGAAAATTTCTAAGCTCATATTTGCTAGGTTCACTAGCACTACCCCATTGTGGGAGTTTGCAGGCAGTATTAAAATCCTCTAAATCCATGGTATAAGATTTATCATAAAGATCAAACAGGACATTTTGTGAATTGCGAGAGGATGAAAATTTAAACCTTCTCACAAATGAGTCAGTTAAATAGAGGTATTGATGGCACTTATCTGCCTCAAAACTCTCAAGATCGGCATTATGCACATATGCTTCAAATTCCTCCTTGATTCCCGCTCAAACCATGAAGTCCTCTGACGGCCATTCACAAGGCCGCACTTGAGCGTCCCTCGGTGGTTCATCGTCTGCATCGCTTATTGTGGGCCTAGGTCCTTGATTTCTTGAAGAACCACCTTGGTACATTTTTCTAAACATATTTCTTCCTCTGAAAAATTTCTGAAATTTTTAGTAACTCAAAATAAAAGTGAACCTAACTCAACAATATTAATAGCAACTACTCCTACAAGTGCCTAGAGGCAATATCATGCATTAAAACTACTTTTGACCATATGAATTTGACATGCAAGCTCAAGAACAGGGTCACCTAAGCAGCAAAAATATGCAAGGAATAAAGCACTAGAACAAAAACTAATTGGACCATCGGGGGAGTCACATACCAAAGAACAATCCCCCAAGGCAGTTTTGTGAATGGAGCTTTGAGCAAGGAGATCAAAAATGGCAGCAAGATGAGCTAGAACTCGGGTTTGAGCTGGCTAGTGATGTTTTTGGGAGGAACAAGGAGTGTGTGGTAGCTGGAATAAGTGGAGGGGAGCCACCATGGGCCCATGAGGCAGGGGGCGCGCCCAGGGGGTGGGCGCGCCCTGGACCCTTGTGGCCAGGTGCTTGCTCCCCCTGCTGTGTTCTCAGTGCCAGATATTCTCAAATATTCTAGAAAAAATCATATTTAAATTTCAGGGCATTTGGAGAACTTTCATTTTCCGGGTATTTTTTATTGCATGGATAATTCAGAAAACAGACAGAAAAATAATATTTTTGCTTTATTTAATATAAATAACAGAAAGTAAAAAGAGGGTACAGAGAGTTATGTTTCCTAACTTCATCCATCTCATGCTCATCAAAAGGAATCCACTAACAAGGTTGATCAGGTCTTGTTAACAAACTCATTTCGAATAACATGGAACCAGAGAAATTTTGGAATAACACTAGGTTACCTCAACGGGGATATGCACATCCTCAAAAATAAGAATATCATATTTCTTCTTGACAGTAGGAAGAGGAAATTCAAAACCTCCAATAGAAATTGTTGAAATTTTTCCAATAGAATTGATACTGTGGACTTGAGGTTGTTTCCTCGGAAAGTGTACCGTATGCTCATTACCATTAACATGAAAAGTGACACTGCCTTTGGTGCAATGAATAACAGTCCCTGCAGTATTCAAAAAGGGTCTTCCAAGAATAATAGACATACTATCGTCCTCGGGAATATCAAGAATAACAAAGTCCGTTAAAATAGTAACGTTTGCAACCACAACAGGCACATACTCACAAATACCGACAGGTATAGCAGTTGATTTGTCAGCCATTTGCAAAGATATTTCAGTAGGTGTCAACTTATTCAAATCAAGTCTACGATATAAAGAGAGAGTCATAACACTAACACTGGCTCCAAGATCACATAAAGCGGTTTTAACATAGTTACTTTTACTGGAGCATGGTATAGTTGGTACTCCTGGATCTCCTAGTTTCGTTGGTATTCCACCCTTAAAAGTATAATTAGCAAGCATGGTGGAAATTTCAGCTTCCGGTATCTTTCTTTTATTACTAACAATTTCCTTCATGTATTTAGCATAAGGATTCATTTTAAGCATATCAGTCAAACGCATATGCAAAAAGATAGGTCTAATCATTTCAGCAAAGCGCTCAAAATCCTCATCATCCTTTTTCCTGGATGGTTTAGGAGGAAAAGGCATGGATTTCTGAACCCATGCACGGTTCTCTTTCTTTACCGTGCTTCCTAGCAACAAAGTCTCTCTTATCATAACATTGATTCTTTGATTGTGGGTTATCAAGATCAACAACAGGTTCAATGTCTACATCATTATTATTGCTAGGTTGAGCATCAACTTGAACATCATCATTAACATTATCACTAGGTTCATGTTCATTACCAGACTGTGTTTCAGCATCAGAAATAGAAATATCATTGGGATTCTCAGGTGTGTCAACAACAGGTTCACTAGAAGCATGCAAAGTCCTATCATTTTTCTTTTTCTTCCTTTTAGAAGGACTAGGTGCATCTATTGTAGTTCTCTGAGAATCTTGCTCAATTCTCATAGGGTGGCCCTCACGATACAAAGGCTCCTTAGTCATTTTACCACCTCTAGTCATAACTCTAACAACATTACCATTCTTCTTATTATTTAATTCACTAAGCAAATCATTCTGAGCCTTAAGCACTTGTTCTACTTGAGTGGTAACCATAGAAGCATGTTTACTAATAAGTTTAAGTTCACCTTTAACATTAGCCATATAATCACTCAAGTGTTCAATCATGTAAGAATTATGTTTCAATTTTCTACCAACATAAGCATTAAAATCTTCTTGCTTAACCATAAAGTTATCAAATTAATCCAAACATTGGCTAGCAAATTTAGCAGGAGGGATTTCAGCTTTATCATATCTATAGAGAGAATTTACCTTTACTACATGTGTCGGGTTATCGAGACCATGTCTTTCTTCAATAGGTGGCAAATTAAGACCATGTATTTCTTCAATAAGAGGTAAATTCTTAACATCTTCAGCTTTAATACCTTTTTCTTTCATAGATTTCTTTGCCTCTTGCATATCTTCAGGACTGAGAAATAGAATACCCCTTTTCTTCGGAGTTGGCTTAGGAGTTGGTTCAGGAAGTGTCCAATTATTTTCATTGGTCAACATATTATTCAATAGAATTTCAACTTGATCAACTGTTCTTTCCCTGAAAACACAACCAACACAACTATCTAGGTAATCTCTGGAAGCATCGGTTAGTCCATTATAAAAGATATCAAGTATTTCATTTTTCTTGAGAGGATGATTAGGCAAAGCATTAAGTAATCGGAGAAGCCTCCCCCAAGCTTGTGGGAGACTCTCTTCTTCAATTTGCACGAAATTATATATCTCCCTTAAAGAAGCTTGTTTCTTATGAGCGGGGAAATATTTAGCAGAGAAGTAGTAAATCTTATCCTGGGGACTACTTACACAACCAGGATCAAGAGAATTAAACCATATCTTAGCATCACCCTTTAATGAGAATGGAAATAATTTAAGGATATAATAGTAGCGAGTTTTCTCATCATTAGTGAACAGGGTAGCTATATCATTTAATTTAGTAAAATGTGCCACAACAGTTTCAGATTCATAGCCATAGAAAGGATCAGATTCAACCAAAGTAATTAACTCGGGATCAACAGAGAAATCATAATCCTTATCAGTAACAAAGATAGGTGAAGTAGCATAAGCAGGATCATATTTCATTCTAGCATTCAAAGATTTTTGTTTCAGCTTAGCCAATAGTTTCTTAAGATCACCCCTATCATTGCAAGCAAGAAAATCTCTATCAGTTTCTTCATCTATAACATAACCCTCAGGAACAACAGACAATTCATATCTAGGGGGAGAATCTTCATCATCACTTTCATCAATATTATTAGTTTCAATAATTTCATTCTCTCTATCCCTAGCAAGTTGTTCATCAAGAAATTCACCTAGTGGCACAGTAGTATCAAGCATAGAAGTAGTTTCATCATAAGTATCATGCATAGCAGAAGTGGCATCATCAATAACATGGAACATATCAGAATTAATAGCAGAAGCAAGTTTAGGTGTCGCAAGCTTACTCAAAACAGAAGGTGAATCAAGTGCAGAGCTAGATGGCAATTCCTTAACCCCCCCCCCCTCGTAGATGAGGGATAGATCTTGGTTTTTGGATCTTTCAAATTATTCATAATGATAAGCAGATATAAATCCCAAGTGACTCAAAGAATAGAGCTATGCTCCCCGGCAATGGCGCCAGAAAATATTCTTGATAACCCACAAGTATAGGAGATTGCAACAGTTTTCGAGGGTAGAGTATTCAACCCAAATTTCTTGATTCGACACAAGGGGAGCCAAAGAATATTCTCAAGTATTAGCAGCTGAGTTATCAATTCAACCACACTTGGAAACTTAATATCTACAGCAAAGTATTTCGTAGCAAACTAATATGATAGTAGTGGTAACGATAGCAAAAGTAATATTTTTGGGTTTTGTAGTGATTGTAACAATAGCAACGAAAAAGTAAATAAGCAAAGAACAATATAGCAAAAGCTCATAGGCATTGGATCGGTGATGGAGAATTATGCCGGATGCGATCGATCATGTAACAATCATAACCTAGGGTGACACAAAACTAGCCCCAGTTCATCAATGTAATGTAGGCATGTATTCCGAATAGTCATACGTGCTTATGGAAAAGAACTTGCATGACATCTTTTGTCCTACCCTCCCGTGGCAGCGGGGTCCTATTGGAAACTAAGGGATATTAAGGCCTCCTTTTAATAGAGTACCGGACCAATGCATTAACACATAGTGAATACATGAACTCCTCAAACTACGGTCATCACTGGTAAGTATCCCGATTATTGTCACTTCGGGGTTAATAGATCATAACACATAATAGGTGATTATAGACTTGCAAGATAGATTCAAGAACACTCATATATTGATGAAAACATAATAGGTTCAGATCTGAAATCATGGCACTCTGGCCCTAGTGACAAGCATTAAGCATAGCAAAGTCATAGCAACATCAATCTCAGAACATAGTGGATACTAGGGATAAAACCCTAACAAAACTAACTCAATTACATGATAAATCTCATCCAACCCATCACCGTCCAGCAAGCCTACGATGGAATTACTCACGCACGGCGGTGAGCATCATGAAATTGGTGATGGAGGAAGGTTGATGATGATGATGGCGACGGATTCCCCTCTCCGGAGCCCCAAACGGACTCCAGATCAGCCCTCCTGAGAGAGTTTAGGGCGTGGCGGCGGCTCCATATCATAAAACGCAATGAATCCTTCTCTCTGGTTTTTTTCTCCCCGAAAGTGAATATATAGAGTCAGGCTTGAGGTCGGTGGAGCGTCAGGGGGCCCACCTGGGCGCGCCCCCACCCTCGTGGACACGTGGAGGCCCCCCTGACGTGGATCTTTCTTCCAGTATTTTTTATATATTCCAAAATAATTCTCCGTTGATTTTCAGTTCATTCCGAGAACTTTTATTTCTGCACAAAAATAACACCATGGCAATTCTGCTGAAAACAGCGTCAGTCCGGGTTAGTTCCATTCAAATAATGCAAGTTAGAGTCCAAAACAAGGGCAAAAGTGTTTGGAAAAGTAGATATGGCGGAGACGTATCGTTAACTTGAACCGTTTCTGTTCTCTTCCCTAATCGAAAACAGGTCGTCCGAGTGAACCGTATGTCGTATATCACACAAACTTGATCTGGCTTACCATTTCTGTTGCATTCCCTAATAGCAAATAGTTCATCGGAGTGAACTATTTGCCGTATATCACACACACATTGATATGGCTGCCCGTTTCTGTTGTTCTGTCTAATCGCAAACAGTTTGTATGGATCAACCGTATTCCTACATCGCACATGTAACTAAAATCTGAACCGTGTTTTATGCCTCCACCTTCGCAAACGTTTTGCATCTTTTTTGACGGGTTTTTTACATCCCCGTTTGCAATTAATGCATCGCACATAGTTTTGTCAAAGGGTCTCTGATCGTAGTGCCGCGTTAGCAGCATCCTGCAGTAGTGATAGGTTGTTTTTAGAGTCCGTATATGTGGGAAAACATAGTTAGGGTTGGTTTCAGACCCCTCTTCAAGGGGTCATGAAATTCCCCCCTCTTCCTGTCGGTGTTCTTGGAACGGGGGTACCCAGACTTGCCTGCCTGTGGCCCATGGCGTGGCTCCATCGGCGGCCTGGTATGGCCCACCTTCAGCATCAACAACTCAAGACCCTCGCAAGGGGCCAAGCCTCGCGAGGTGGGCGACATCAAGACCTCCAAAAGGAGCGGAGATTTCTATGAAAGCCTCACCTCAGAAGGTTCAGATGACATGAGCCATGACGACCAAGGCCAGGCGGGTGCTAGCTGGCGCATGGCAGTAGTTTCCTCTTTGGTGCTAAAGAAGCAAGTGTAGGCGCGGAGTCCCGAGGAATCAACCAAAGGTTTCCATTCTCGTGCAACGAGACCAAGACCACTAGGACGGCAGGCCAGAGGTCATCGCCGAGCCCACCACGGTGTCACGACCAGAAGCTTTGCAGGCGAAGACTACTTTTGTCAGGATAATATGTACTAGTTGTCTCACTTCGAATTTGGCTGTTGTGGGATCCCTTCCTACCTTCATTTGGGAAGAGGACCAAGGCCACTATAAATAGGACTTAGCCACCACCATAGGAAGGGATCGGATCCATTCCACCCTCACACTCACCAGCTCACTGGAGTTCAAGAACACACCTCCTGAGGTTGCTCTCCCACTGTACTAGTTCATCCTCAGCCCCATGAGGCTAATCCACCACAAAGAAGGAGTAGGGTTTTCCACCACAAGGCGGCCCGAACCTAGGTAAATTGGCGTGTCCTCTTTACTTTGAGTTCGTCGAGCTAGGCCGTGGGATCAACGTGTTGGCATACTGGGGAGGTTGAGTTCTTCGCACGCACCCCAGATATCGAATCTATCTTGGATTTTTGGACCCCGAAATCCGACATTTGGCGCTCCGGGTAGGGGTGCGTCAGAGATTTGCCTCTTCGCCTGCTGTACGCCACCCGCACCACTCACCCTCATGGCGGGCGTTGCTCCACCGACCGGATCAACGAGCGCGTTTGGAGACGCCACGGGTCTCCAGGCTTTCACCCCCGCCTTGCGGTGGGTGGAGTGGCCGCCCAAGTTCAGGACGGAGCTGCCGCCCCGATACAACGGTGCAGCGGACCCGGCGGGGTTCCTTCAGGCGTACGCAGAGGCTGTTTGGGTAGCCGACGGTGATGACAATGTCTTGGCGAAGTGGCTGCCCATGGCCCTCGCGGGGGCGCCGCGCGCTTGGCTTCTGGGCTTGCCGAAGTCCATGGTGGCTTCCTGGAGGAGCTGCTAGGCCTCTTCATCGTGCTCTTCGCGGCACCGGCGCCCAACCCTATCGTAGCCCTCCTCAGCGGCTCGCAGGCGCCGGCCCCAAACCGCCATACTAAGAAGATCTTCCGCCAGATGGGCGCCGCCCGCGTGCAGCGGGGAGCTCCTCCAGGCTAGGCAGCGCCTAAGGCCGACCTCACCTTCGAATCAAGTGACCAACCCATGACTATGGCAGGTGCCGGCATGCTCCGATGCTCTGCACCCCCACCATCTGCAACGTAGCGGTAACTAGGACCCTCATCGATGGCGGCATTGGTCTTAACGTGCTCTCCGTGGAGGTGTTCGTCCTGCTTCATGTGCCCTATGGCCGTCTCCGCCCTACCAAAGCCGTTCTCCAGAGTCGTCGACGGCTCCACTTGCCCCCTGGGGCAGATCCGCCTCCCTGTCACCTTCGGCACATGGAACAACTACCGCACCGAGCTTATCGACTTCGACATCACCCGCATCGGCCTCCCGTACAACTCCATCCTCGGGTACCGGGCTTTGCCAAGTTCATGGCGGCAACCCACCCTGGATACAACCTCATGAAGATGCCAGGAAGCAGCGGCGTCCTCACCATAGCGGGGGACATCAAGGACGCACTATTGGCCCTCAAGCTCGCCTTCAGAGCCGCGACAGTCGTGCGGCCAAGCGAGGAGGAAGCCCCGGAGTCTCTGGGGGCTGCACCAGCGAAGAAGAAGCAATTGTTCTCTCAAGATCGAGTCGAGATGAAGCAGGTGCTGGTCGATGAAGATGGGGCGTCGGGTGCGACCTTCACCATAGGCGCCGGACTCCCCCCAGATCAAGAAGAAGCGTTGGTCAGCTTCCTACGTGTGAACAAAAATGTGTTTGCATGGGAGCCCAAGGATCTGGCTGGGATCCCGAGGGGGGCAATCGAGCACCACCTGAGGGTATGCCCTCACGCCCGGCCGGTGAAGCAGAAGGCGCGACGGCAGTCCACGGAGAGGCAACCATTCATCATCCAACAGACCCGCAAGCTACAAGAGGCTGGCGTCATTCGGGAGGTGCAGTACCCGGAATGGCTGGCAAACCCAGTTATCGTTCCCAAGAAAGGCGGTAAGGAGCGCATGTGTGTCGATTTCACCAACCTCAACAAGGCTTGCATTAAGACCCCTTTTCGCTCGCATGCATTGATCAGATCGTCGATTCCACCGTGGAATGCAACCTGTTGTGCTTCCTGGATGCCTTCTCAGGCTATCACCAAATCAAGATCACGGTGCATGATGTCAAGAAGATGGCCTTCTTGACCCCATGCGGGGTGTACTGTTATACCTGCATGCCGTTCGGGCTGCGCAATGCTGGAGCAACCTTCTAGCAGCTGATGCACATCGCTTTGGGCTGGCAGCTCGGGAGGAACGCCGAGGCATACGTCGATGACATAGTGGTGAAATCTCAGGCAAAAACCCTTATCAAAGACCGGAAGGAGACATTTGCCAGCCTGCGCAAGGTGGACTTTGATACATCTCCAACGTATCTATAATTTTTTATTGTTCCATGCTGTTATATTATCAACCTTGGATGTTTTATATGCATTTATAAGCTATTTTATATGATTTTGGGACTAACCTATTAACCTAGAGACCAGTGCTAGTTTCTGTTTTTTCGTTGTTTTTGAGTATCGCATAAAAGGAAAACCAAACAGAGTCCAATTGACCTGAAATTTCACGGAGATCATTTTTGGACCAGAAGAAGCCCACGGAGTACCGGAGATGGGCTAGAAGAGTCCTGAGGCCACCACGAGGGTGGGGGCGCGACCTACCCCCTGGGCACGCCCCCTACCTCGTGGCCTCCTCGGGGACCCCCTGACTTGTTCCCGACTCCAACACCTGTTATGTAACCCCAAACTTCCAGAAAGAAACCTAGATTGGGAGTTTCGCCGCTGCAAGCCTCTGTAGCCACTAAAAACCAATCTAGACCCGTTCCGGCACCTTGCCGGAGGGGGGAACCCCTCTCCGATGGCTATCTTCATCATCCCGGCGCTGTCCATGACGAGGAGGGGGTAGTTCACCCTCGGGGATGAGGGTATGTACCAGTAGCTATGTGTTTGATCTCTCTCTCTCTCTTGTGTTCTTGATTTGGCACGATCTTGATATATCGCGAGCTTTGCTATTGTAGTTGGATCTTATGATGTTTCTCCCCCTCTACTCTCTTGTGATGAATCAAGTTTTCCCTTTGAAGTTATCTTATCGGATTGAGTCTTTAAGGATTTGAGAACACTTGATGTATGTGTTGCATGTGCTTATCTGTGGTGACAATGGGGTATCACGTGATCCACTTGATGTATGTTTTGGTGATCAACTTGTGGGTTCCATGACCTCGTGAACTTATGCATAGGGGTTGGCACACATTTTTGTCTTGACTCTCTGGTAGAAACTTTGGGGCACTCTTTGAAGTTCTTTGTGTTGGTTGAATAGATGAATCTGAGATTATGTGATGCATATCGTATACTCATACCCACAGATACTTGAGGTGACATTGGAGTATCTAGGTGACATTAGGGTTTTGGTTGATTTGTTTCTTAAGGTGTTATTCTAGTACGAACTCTTGAATAGATCGATCAGAAAGAATAACTTTGAGGTGGTTTCGTACCCTACAATAATCTCTTCGTTTGTTCTCCGCTATTAGTGACTTTGGAGTGACTCTTTGTTGCATGTTGAGGGATAGTTATATGATCCAATTATGTTATTATTGTTGAGAGAACTTGCACTAGTGAAAGTATGAACCCTAGGCCTTGTTTCAACGCATTGCAATACCATTTATGCTCACTTTTATCATTAGTTACCTTGCTGCTTTTATATTTTCAGATTACAAAAACCTTTATCTATCATCAACATTGCACTTGTATCACCATCTCTTCGTCGAACTAGTGCACCTATACAATTTACCATTGTATTGGGTGTGTTGGGGACACAAGAGACTCTTTGTTATTTGGTTGCAGGGTTGTTTGAGAGAGACCATCTTCATCCTACGCCTCCCACGGATTGATAAACCTTAGGTCATCCACTTGAGGGAAATTTGCTACTGTCCTACAAACCTCTGCACTTGGAGGCCCAACAACGTCTACAAGAAGAAGGTTGTGTAGTAGATATCAAGCTCTTTTCTGGCGCCGTTGCCGGGGAGGTTAGCGCTTGAAGGTATATCTTTAGATCTTGCAATCAAATATTTAAGTTTCTTGTTTTATCACTAGTTTAGTCTATAAAATAAAACTACAAAAAATGGAATTAAGGTTTCCTCATATGCTTCATCTTTTTAATGTCTTTCGTGAAAATAAGGATTCCGATAATTGTGCGAAAGTGTTAGAAGAAGAATGTATTAAAATATTTGGCACTAAATCCTTGGATGATGAGCATGATTGCAATGTTTTTAGTATTAATTATTTGAATATCCATGATGCTAATGATATGCAAAGCCACAAGCTTGGGGATGCTATGTTTGATGAAGATGATATTTTTTGTCCCCCAAGTTTTGATGAGCAAATTTATTTTGATGATAGCATGCCTCCTATTTATGATGATTATATTGATGAAAGTGGGTTTAGAAGAGTGTCAAATTTAGGAAGTAATGATCTCACTATTTTTTAGGGTGTTGAGTCTTATTGTGGTAATTATGAAAGTGGGTTTGGAGAGGTCATGACTTTAGCTACTGTTAATCCCACTATTTTGGAAGAGTGTCAACTTTGCATACATGTGGATCGTGTTAAGAATATGTTTTATGATAGTTATATTGTTGAATTAGCTTATGATCCTACATGTAATTATTATGAGGGAGGAACATATGCTTATAGGAATTGCAATAATATCAAGTTTCCTCTCTATGTGCTTAAAGTTTTAAAGTTATGCTTGTTTTGCCTTCCTATGCTAGTTGATTATTGTTCCCATAAGTTGTTTGCTCACAAAATCCCTATTCATAGGAAGTGGGTTCGACTTAAATGTGCTAGTCATATTATTCATGATGCTCTCTTTATGTTTCAATTCTTATCTTTTATGCGAGCATCATTAAAATCATCATGCCTAGCTAGGGGCGTTAAACGATAGCGCTTGTTGGGAGGTAACCCAATTTTTATTTTTGTTCCTTGCTTTTTGTTCCTGTTTAGTAATAAATAATTCATATAGCCTCTGTTTAGATGTGGTTTTATGTTTTAATTAGTGTTTATGCCAAGTAGAACCTTTGGAAGACTTGGGTTAAGTCTTTGTGATCTTGCTGTAAAAAACAGAAACTTTAGCGCTCACGAGATTTGCTGACATTTTTTACTGGAGAGTGCGATTAAGTTGATTCTTTTTGCAGATGATTAATAGACAAATTCCTCAGGTCCACCAATTTATTTAAGAATTTTTGGAGTGACAGAAGTATTCTAATGATACAGATTACTACAGACTGTTCTGTTTTTGACAGATTCTGTTTTCATTGTGTTGTTTGCCTATTTTGATGAATCTATGAGTAGTATCGGAGGGTATGAACCATAGAGAAGTTGAAATACAGTAGATATTACACCAATATGAATTCAAACGAGTTCACAACAGTACCAAAAGTGGTGATTTATTTTCTTATACTAACGGAGCTTACAAGTTTTCTGTTAAGTTTTGTGTTGTGAAGTTTTCAAGTTTTGGGTAAAGATTCGATGGACTATGGAATAAGGAGTGGCAAGAGCCTAAGCTTGGGGATGCCCCGGATGGCATCCCCTCTTTCGTCTTCATTCATCGGTAACTTTACTTGGAGCTACATTTTTATTCACCACATGATATGTGTTTTGCTTGGAGCGTCATTTTATTTTCTTTTGTTTTGCTTGATTTTTGGATAAAATACCAAGATCTAAAATTCTTAAATGTTAGAGAGTCTTAACATAGTTTCATAATTATTCTAATACTCATTGAGCTTCAGTTATATTTTTCGGAGTAGTTTGTCGTTTGCTCTAGTGCCTCACTTATATCTTCTTAGAGCATGGCGGTGGTTTTATTTTATAGAAACAGATGAACTCTCATGCTTCACTTATATTATTTTGATAGTCTTTTAGAACAGCATGGTAATTTGTTTGGGTTATAAAATTAGTCCTAATATGATAGTCATCCAAGATGGGTATAATAAAAACTTTCATATAAGTGCATTGAATACTATGAGAAATTTGATACTTGATGATTGTTTTGAGATATGAAGATGCTGATATTAGAGTCGTGCTAGTTGAGTAATTGTGAATTTGGGAAATACTTGTGTTGAGGTTTGCAAGTCCCATAGCATGCACGTATGGTAACCATTGTGTGACTAATTTGAAGCATGAGGTGTTTCTTTGATTGCCTTCCTTCTGAGTGGCGGTCGGGGACGAGCGATGGTCTTTTCCCACCAATCTATCCCCCTAGGAGCATGCGCGTAGTGCTTGGTTTTTGATGACTTGTAGATTTTTGCAATAAGTATGTGAGTTCTTTATGACTAATGTTGAGTCCATGGATTATACACACTCTCACCCTTCCATCATTGCTAGCCTCTTAGGTACCGTGCATTGCCATTTCTCACCCCGAGAGTTGGTGCAAACTTCGCCGGTGCATCCAAACCCCGTGATATGATACACTCTATCACACATAAGCCTCCTTATATCTTCCTCAAAATAGTCACCATACCTACCTATTATGGCATTTCCATAGCCATTCCGAGATATATTGCCATGCAACTTTCCACCGTTCCGTTCATCATGACACACATCATCATTGTCATATTGCCTTACATGATCACGTAGTTGCCATCGTATTTGTGGCAAAGCCACCATGCATAATTTATCATACATGTCACTCTTGATTCATTGCCCATCCCGGTACACTGCCGGAGGCATTCATATAGAGTCATATTTTGTTCTAGTATCGAGTTGTAATCTTTGAGTTGTAAATAAATAGAAGTGTGATGATCATCATTAATGGAGCATTGTCCCGAAAAAAGAAAAAAAAAGAGAAAGGCCAAAAAAAAGAAAGGCCAGATAAAAAAACTAAAAAAATAAGAAGGGACAATGCTACTATCCTTTTTCCACACTTGTGCTTCATAGTAGAACCATGATCTTCATGATAGAGAGTCTCTTATATTGTCACTTTCATATACTAGTGGGAATTTTTCATTATAGAACTTGGCTTGTATATTCCAACAATGGGCTTCCTCAAATGCCCTAGGTCTTCGTGAGCAAACAAGTTGGAGCACACCCACTTAGTTTCTTTTGTTGAGATTTCATACATTCATAGCTCTAGTGCATTCGTTGCATGGCAATCCCTACTCCTTGCATTGACATCAATTGATTGGCATCTCCCTAGCCCGTTGATTAGCCGCGTCGATGTGAGACTTTCTCCTTTTTTGTCTTCTCCACACAACCCCCATCATTATATTCTATTCCACCCATAGTGCTATGTCCATGGCGCATGCTCATGTATTGCGTGAAAGTTGAAAAAAGTTTGAGAATACTAAAGTATGAAACAATTGCTTGGCTTGTCATCGGGGCTGTGCATGATGAGAGCATTTTTGTGTGATGAAGATGAAGCATAGCCAAACTATATGATTTTGTAGGTATGAGCTTTCTTTGGCTATGTTATTTTGAGAAGACATAATTGCCTGGTTAGTATGCTTGAAGTATTATTGTTTTTATGTCAATATTAAACTTTTGTCTTGAATCTTATGGATCTGAATATTCTTTCCACAATAAAGAATATTACATTGATAAATATGTTAGGTAGCATTCCACATCAAAAATTCTGTTTTTATCATTTACCTACTCGAGGACGAGCAGGAATTAAGCTTGGGGATGCTTGATACGTCTCCAACATATCTATAATTTTTTATTGTTCCATGCTATTATATTATCACCTTGGATGTTTTATATGCATTTATATGCTATTTTATATGATTGTTGGGACTAACCTATTAACCTAGAGGCCAGTGCCAGTTTCTGTTTTTTCGTTGTTTTTGAGTATAGCAGAAAAGAAAAACCAAACGGAGTCCAATTGACCTAAAATTTCACGGAGATCATTTTTGGACCAGAAGAAGCCCACGGAGTACCAGAGATGGGCCAGAAGAGTCCCAAGGCCACTGAGGGACTAAGGGGTCCTCGGGCATCCGACCTGTTAGTCATGGGCCAGACTGATGGGTTGTGAAGATACGAAGACCGAAGACTACACCCGTTTCCGGATGGGACTCTCCTTGGCGTGGAAGGCAAGCTTGGTGACTAAATATGTAGATTCCTTTATTTGTAATCGACCTTGTGTAACCCTAGATCCTCCCAGTGTCTATATAAACCAGAGGACTTAGTCCGGAGGAGGGACATTATCATAGCCATACAAGCTAGACCTATAGAGTTTAGCCATTACGATCTCGTGGTAGATCAGCTCTTGTAATACTCATATTCATCAAGATCAATCAAGCAGGACGTAGGGTATTACCTCCATAGAGAGGTCCCAAACCTGGGTAAAACATTGTGTCCCCCTGTCTCCTGTTACCATCGACCTTAGACGCAAAGTTCGGGACCCCCTACCCGAGATCCGCCGGTTTTTGATACCGACCTTGGTGCTTTCATTGAGAGTTCCACTGTGCCGTCATCAAGAGGTCCAATGGCTTCTTCAACCATCTACAACGATGTTACCCAAGGGGGGGGGGTTCTCCCCAGACAGATCTTCATGTTCGGCGGGTTCGCTCTGCGGGCCAACTTGCTTGGCCATCTAGAGCAGATCAAAAGCTACGCCCCTGGCCATTATGTCAGATTTGGGAGATTGAACTACGTTGCGGACATCCGTGGATACTTGATCTTCACTGGATTCGAGACCGCGGCTACCACTCCTGGGCACCCAGAGAGACATGACCTAAATCTGTCATCGGACAACATATAGGAGACAGCTCCCGTAACCGCTCTGGCCTTAAATCCGGAGCGGACTGCGCTATCCAAGGACGGGAGGCTCAACCCTGCCACGGAGGCCACAGATTCCCCGGCATTGGAGCCGCACATAGACTTGATCTCACACGTTACCTGTGCCACCGGAACTCCGGACTCGTCTCCGGCCATAAGTTCCAAACCATGTGAGCCCGCGGACGCCGCACTTGATCGTTTATCGATCATCGAATTCAGTGTCGCGGACATCTTCCAGCACTCACCTTTGGGTGACATGCTAAACTCATTGAAAAACCTGTCCTTGGCGGGGGACTCGCAACCGAACTATGTTCGGTTCGAACTAGGGACTTAACCGACATGCTCGATTACGGCTCCGAAGACTTCGACGGTATAAACGACGATGTCAGAAGAAGAGTAGGGCCGAAACCTGCCACTCACCGGACGTAGGATGGTCACTTCTTCATACGACGTATACACGGTGGATACACCTAAAGAAACTAACGGAGATGACAATGAAGATCCAGTTGAGGATGAACCTCCTGAGACACAGCCCAGACGCCGGCGTCAGCGGCGCCGCTGTAAGTCACGTCGTGCAAAAGACAGTAATACCGGCACCGGAGAAAACAACACCCCGGATGATGCCAAAGACAATGAATCCCCTGTTGGGGCAACATCCGAACAGGATGAACTGGAAGACGGGCACGATAGCCCACATGAACAGGCCATACACGAAGACTCGGAGGACAGTAATTATCTTCTGCTCTCCGAGGATGAGGAGAGCCTCGGTGACGAGGATTTCATCGTGCCTGAGGAACCTCTCGAGCAGGAGCGCTTTAAACGCCGGCTATTAGCCATGGCAAGGAGCCTGAAAAAGAAACAGCAGCAGCTTCAAGCTGACCAAGAGCGGCTGAACGATAGATGGACAAATATCCTAGTGGCCGAAGAATACGGCCCCAGGCGCATAACCAAGGGTTACCCGCGGCGCAGATTGCTACCTCAGTTTGATAAGGAAGCGCCGAAGCCTGCACCACGCGGTCGGGACAATGCGGCTAACCGACCACCATGTAGTCGGGATAAAGCGGCAGCTCAAGCCGAACAACAGGCCGCCTCACCCAAAATAAAAAATAGAGATAAAACACCCCGGGGTCACACATACGACCCTCGGCAAGACCAGGACAATAGAGCAGGACATATCAGATCGATCTACGGATCGTGAGGACGTGCCTTGACACGCAACGTCGGCTACCTATTCGGATGGGACAAGTCTAGTCATGACCGGGGCGAGAACTGCAAACGGACTCCATCTAAGCTACGTCGCGACGTGGCCCAATATAGAGGCGCCGCACACCCACTCTGCTTCACTAACGAAGTAATGGAGCATGAATTCCCAGCAGGGTTTAAACCCGTGAATATCGAATCATATGATGGAACAACTGATCCCGCGGTATGGATCAAGGATTTTCTTCTCCATATTCAAATGGCTCGAGGACACGACCTTCATGCCATCAAATACCTCCCACTAAAACTCAAAGGTCCAGCAAGGTACTGGTTAAATAGTCTGCCTGAAAACTCTATCGGCAGCTGGGAAATCTGGAAGACGCCTTTTGTGACAACTTCCAAGGTACATATGTCCGGCCACCAGACGCCGATGACCTAAGTCACATCGTCCAACAGCCCGGAGAGTCAGCCAGAAAGCTCTGGACTAGATTCTTAGTTAAAAAGAACCAAATCGTGGACTGTCCGGACGCGGAAGCCCTAGCGGCCTTTAAACACAGTGTCCGGGATGAGTGGCTCGCCCGCCACCTCGGTCAGGAAAAATCAAAATCTATGTCAGCCCTTACCACTCTGATGATCCGCTTTTCCGTGGGAGAAGACAATTCGATCGCTTGTAGAAGCAACAGTGCCAGCGACCCGGGCACTTCCGAAGTTCGAGACAGCAACGGGAAACCACCACGCAATATGCACAAACGTGGCAATAGTAAGGAGGGAGCGCATGACACAGCAGTCCACGCCAGATTCAGCGGCCCCAAACCCAGTCAGCGGAAGAAGCCATTCAAGGCAAATAGAAACGGACCATCCAACTTGGATAAGATATTGGATAGGCCCTGCCAGATTCATCCCCACCCCAATAAACCAGCTAACCACACCAACAAAAACTGTTGGGTCTTCAGACAGGCCGGCAAGTTAAACACCGAACACAAGGGGAAGAAGCCGCCCGGCGACGACGACGAGGACAAAACTGGCCTACCAAACGCCAGGGATCAGAAGCAGCCCCCCTTGAAGTAAAGACAGTGAACATGGTACACATGGCATAGTCCCCTACAGGGGAACGCATGGAGTGCTCTCTCTGCGCAAAGGATCACGCTACGGCTATATCAGCCGAACTACACAGCGGGGGCGTTACACCGCATACCTCATCGGCCATTAAGCCACCGGTCTCCATTCAACATGACCGTTCAAATCACATACAGGACTGGCAGTTCGGCTTCCGCCATCCGTCGTAAATACCTGGAAAATCTGTACCGTGCATACATAACTATGCACTTAAAATACCCTGGGCACCGGCGGAAACACAACACGGACGGACCTGAAAGTACTCCCATAACTTTCCTTCTTTTTATTATTTTTTCTTTTTTCTTTTCTTTCTTTCTTGTTTCCCTCCACAGGTGGCTCAATGGCTGGCCTCGGACTCTATCGGAGTTCATTTCATACTCTCACTTAAGGTCTAGGAGTCCCTTCACCGAGGACAGGCGGCGTAGACGTGCGACAGGAGGTCCAAAACAACTTTTTGTAGACCACACTCTCTATTTTGAGCTTGTAAAGTGCCTTTTTCCTCTGCCTTCGACCCCTGGCATATCAAATAGCCGGGGTTGCGGCTGTATTATCTATATACACGATTGGCACATCACTTAGATCCTAGTAAAAAATAATCCATTATTTTCTAAAAGGACCGAGTTTTGCCCCTACGGTTGTCTCAAACGTACACCTTGTCATATTTTCCAGGGCTCGGTATGGGAACAAAGGAGTTGCCGACATGTCTGAATAGCTCTATAGCGTACTTCGGCGTCGCGAGTTTGGCCTTATATGCATTAGCTCCGAATCATGTCTTGGGTCAATAGTTGGGTTGCCCGGCTCTGTGCTTGCTATCCTACGTTCCGCTCTATCGGCTAGGGTAGTAAAGGGAGAACTACTGCAATTGTGCTTTCGGTTCACCTAGTTAAGCACCTCAGTAGAGAAAGCCGAAAACTGACTGTCATGATGCGGCGAGAGCTGGTCAACCACTCGATGACTTATTGGAATCTTTCGCGACTCCCTCTGTGTTACACGAAGGACCACTTTCCGGTCAAATATGTAAACGCATCGCATGAATAAGCTGCATACATACCAGGGGCTATGTCATAGACTCACCCTAAAACTCCTATGGCTAAGTGAAAGTGTTAATGCCCTATAGTCTGGTTGCCTGGTTCACCGCATTGACACCTCCTTCACAGACCAAGACGTTGGATGAAGACTGATCAAATGCTTTTCCGAACACCCCCGTACTTCCTACGAGGGGGCTGAAGTCGACAACTGGAAAACTTTCAGTTCATATACAAACGGCCGCATAGGAGGAACAAAAGCCTTTAGGCAAAATCAAAATATAGACTGATTATAACAATTGTCTTTTACAACTCGTAAAAGGTTCACTCGAATATTATGCCTTTCGAACATTGACCCTCTATCAAGCGGGCAGCCTCTAAGACATCCTCAAAGTAATGCTTTGGTGTGTGATGGTCCTTACCCTTGGGTGGACCCTACGCTGCAACATTGACGGCCTTCATGTTCCCCCAGTATGTCTTGACTCGGGCAAAGGCCATCCGTGCACCTTCAATGCACGCCGACCGCTTCACGGTATTGATACGTGGCACCACATCAGCAAGCCGCTGCACCAAGCTAAAATAGCTATTCAGAATCGGCTCAGTCGGCCACAGCTGAAGTATGACGTTCTTCATGGCAGCGCCGGACATCCTGTGAAGCTCGGCCCACTAGGACAACTGTTCATTCAGCAGCAAAAGGCGTTTTGATGCGCCGAACTGCGACCAGAAAAGCTTCTCCATTGCATATCCCTCTTGTGCTTGGTAAAACTACGCCGCATCAGATGAACTCTTCGGCAGGTCCAAAAACACGTCTGGAGAACTCCACACTTGGTTAAGCTCATAATTCGGATCACTGAACTTCGTCTGTAATAAAAATGGCTTACCAGTCGCAATCTCCCCAGCTTGCGGATCTCCTCATGGGCCGCTCTGGATTCAGACCGCGCTTCTTTCGCCTCTCGCAGGGCCTTGTCAAGCTCAGCCGCTTTGGCTTTATTCTCCTCCTCTAGGAATTCACAGCGGCTCGTAGCATTTTTCAGTTCGAGCACCATTGAGGATATTTTATCCTCATATTGGTACCGAGCAGCTTGTTCGGCCTTGTCGGTGTCAAAACCAGCGGATCTCGGGTAGGGGGTCCCGAACTGTGCATCTAGGCCGGATGGTAACAGGAGGCAGGGGACACAATGTTTTACCCAGGTTCGGGCCCTCTTGATGGAGGTAAAACCCTACATCCTGCTTGATTAATATTGATGATATGGGTAGTACAAGAGTAGATCTACCACGAGATCAGAGAGGCTAAACCCTAGAAGTTAGCCTATGGTATGATTGTATGTTGTAGTTGTCGTGTCCTATGGACTAAAACCCTCCGGTTTATATAGACACCGGAGAGGGTTAGGGTTACACAAGGTCGGTTACAAAGGAGGAGATATCCATATCCGAATTGCCTAGCTTGCCTTCCACGCCAAGTAGAGTCCCATCCGGACACGAGACGAAGTCTTCAATCTTGTATCTTCATAGTCTAACAGTCCGGCCAAAGGATATAGTCCGGCTGTCCGGAGACCCCCTAATCCAGGACATCCTCAGTAGCCCCTAAACCAGGCTTCAATGACGATGAGTCCGGCGCGCAGTATTGTCTTCGGCATTGCAAGGCGGGTTCCTCCTCCGAATACACCACGGAAGAATTTGAATACAAGGATAGTGTCCGACCCTGCAAAATAAGTTCCACATACCACCGTAGAGAGAATAATATTTTTGCCAATCTAATTCGCTGACTTGTTTTGGCAGCATGACGTTATGTCGTGGCCCAGTGATTATTCGAACCATTTCCTTTAACTAGCCCCGCACATAACGCGAGGCAGTTTTTTGACACGTCTTGTCAAAGCAAAGATCGTGTCCCCTTATCACGGGATTCACATCAATACGGGCGTGGGTAACCCAACTGCACCATCGATTACGGCGCTTGGGGGATAAGCGAGTTTTACCGGGCTAGTGGGGACGCTTAGTTTCGTCCGCCCATATAAAGGGATAAGGATTCACCTTTTCATCCACGCCTTCCTCCTCCTTTGCTCATCGTTTTCGCACACTCGAGCTCTAGCGCCCAAGTCCGCACTTCCCACCTCAACCTTCTCCAACCATGTCCAGAGCAGGAGGCAGGTGGATGGTCTCCTTCGTCACAGAGGGAGACATCAAGAAGCTGAGGAGAGCCGGATACCTGCCCGACGACATCGCGTACCGGCTCCCAGATGAGGGGCAGCTCATCCCCACCCCCGGGCCCCATGAGAGGGCAGTGTTCCTTACCCATTTCCTCCGCGGACTAGGATTCCCTCTCCACCCATTCGTCCGCGGGCTCATGTTCTACTACGGCCTGGATTTCCACGATCTGGCCCCGAAATTCATCCTCAACATCTCGGTGTTTATCGTCGCGTGTGAGGCCTTCCTCCGCATCAAGCCCCACTTTGGCTTATGGCTGAAGACCTTTAATGTCAAGCCGAAGGTTGTGGGCGGCCGCCAGGCGGAGTGCGGAGGCGCCATGGTGGGCAAGATGCCAAACGTTACATGGCTCGAGGGCTCCTTTGTGGAAACCATAAAGGGGTGGCAATCGGGGTGGTTCTACATCACCGAGCCGCGTGACCCTGCATGGGCAGCGGCCCCCGAGTTCCGATCTAGCATCCCCATGCGGCTCACCTCCTGGAAAGAGAAGGGCCGGTCCTGGGGCAGTTCAAAGAGCTGACCGGACTCCAAACATGTATTGAAAACATGGTGAACAAGAAGCTCAAATTCGTCAACGTAGTCCGGGTCATGCTCGTCCGCCGGATCCTCCCATGTCAACAATGGGCCTTCAACTTGTGGGAGTTCGACCCGGTCCAGCACCAAACTCTGAACAGGCTCTTCGACACAACACGCGTGGATGCCTGGAAGGTGCTTTTCAAGGGCGCCGAGGTTCCCCCACCCATTACTAAGGATCGCGGATTTAGCGCGAAGCGCCAAGCCAGTGCAGTAAGCTACTGTTCCTCTTATAGGATACTTGTTTTTCATAGTTTAACTCTATGTGGGATCTAAGCTCTCGTTCCTTTGACAGGACTAGCAGAAAATGGCTGGACAGATCGACTATCCGGCTCCCTTGCCCGAAGGCCCAGCAAACGCTCTCCTGACGGAGATGCTGACTCCGGCTCCTTACAAGGTGCCAGAGAAGACCAAGAAGGCCAAGGGAACCCGAAAGAGTTCCTGACGCTAGGTGTTATCGGACTCATCGTCCGATGAATCTGCGGCGCACTCCTCCCCCGAAGACGAGGAGGAAGAAGAAGATGCTCCCCCTTCAATTGGGGGAGATAAGAAAAGGAAGGCCGCCCCAACTGGGGGGCGAAGGGTCCAAGAAGGGGAGAAATCTCCTTCCGGACTACTCTACCACCGCCGCCGACGACGAAGACGAGTGGCTGCCCAGGGCCAAGCCCCTAGGGAAGTCATAAGTATTCGGATACCAGAGTAAGTCATAGTATTCCTTTGCCACACTACTTCACCTAACGCCGAAATATGATTATACAGGCCGCCCCGAGCCCATATCGATGTATCATCGGACGGCTCCTTGGGCTCGTCGGACATGGATAGCGATCCAGTTCCGACTGCCACCTCCCCTATCCTGCGGATGACGCCGAGGTGCTATCTCACGAGGCACCGGGTCGAGGGGAGACGGTCCCGGACTCCGGGAGCCGAGGGGACAAGGCCCCTAAGAGCTCCGAATTCAGCCCTCAGCCGAACACCGCGCTGGAACCTCTAGTGGTTCCGGGCTCGGGCAGGCGGCCTCCTTCTAAGAGGGGCAAGACGCCCGTGCCGGTGACCTCTGTCCATCCAGAGGCATCGGACAATCTGCTAGAAGCGCTTCGCAGTGCTTCCATTGACGAGGAGCACCATACTATTATGAGTGTGGTGGTCCAGAAGGTTCATTCCGCCAAGAGCGGATTGACTGAAGCCTGTGCCAGCCTTCTAACAGGCTTTGAGGTAAGTGTTTTAAAATATAGGAAAAATATTACCGCATAGACAGTAGCCCCTGATGCTTTGTTCGGTGTTCACAAAGAAAAGCCGAACAGAGGATCAAATAATATCGCAGGAGTCTAATATAAGTATGTCAATATGCGTATGCAGGCCTCGCTGCTGGCGTCCGCCGCACTGACTGCGGAGGTCGTCGTACTAAAGCAGGACCTCGAGGGGTCCAAGAAAGAGCTCGGCCTTGCCAAGAGGCAGCTCGATGAGAACAAGGGTAAGTAATACCCTGTCTATAAATATGTATATATATAAAAGAAGACGCGATTGCAAAATGACAGGATCATCGTATATTTGCCAGGGGCCACGACCGAGGTGGCAACCCTGAAGCAAGCACTAACCAAGGCCGAAGATAAAGCGGGCAAGGAGCACACCGAGCGGGAAAAACAAGAGGCTCGTGTGGGCGAGGTGCAGCAAGAGCTCCAGGCTCTCGCGACGAAGCACGAGGCATTGGAGCTTGACTCGAAGACGCGAGAGTCTGACCTTGCCGTGGCCCTCGAGAGCGCAAAAAGTGCCAAGGCCGAAGCCCGAAAGTCCCTCCAGGAGATTGATGCGATGGAGAAAATAGCGGCGGGTAAGGCATTCTATATGCAAAGCAAGCATGTAAAAGTAAATTACCGATTACTTACCCAAATTCGGAGCTCTCCAGGAGCATTCGCATATTTGCCCCGCAGCTTGTCGGATGCCGCACAATTTTACCAGGACGAGGAGGGAAGCTTAATGGAGAAGCTGTTCTGGTCTCAATATACTGAGACCGAACACCCGATGCCTCTGAGCGACCAGCTAAAGCAGCTGGTCGGGCTACACAAGGCGGCCGAACAGGCCATGAAGGGCCTTATAGTCCGGCTGTGGCCTGGCGACGCCCTTCCGAATAGCTGCTTCGGCCTGGTGAGGCGGCTTGTGGATGCCTGCCCATGGCTAGAGGTCGTTAAGCGGTCCGTCTGCATCGAAGGTGCACGCCGGGCTTTCGCCCGTGTGAAGGTGCAGCGGGCCAAGCTAGACGCTGTGAAGCTGATCAAGGAAGGGCCGCCGCAGGGCAAGGAGCATCGCACCCCCGAAATTTATTATGAGGGTGTCCTGAAGGGTGCCCGTCTTGTAGCGGACGAATGTTCAAAGGATGTAATATTTGAGTAAACTTGCTCGTGTGATCCTGTATGATGAAAACTTGTTTCATATGCGCTATGCAACGCTTGTGTGAATTTAAAATATTACCTTTTGTTTGGCCGTTTATCCAATATGAGAGATGGCTAGTCCTCGGCTTCTGCCCCCATGCCACGAGTGCTGGGGTGTTCGGGATAAACCTGAGCACTCTTGTTCCCATGTTTGGGTCCTTCGAGGGAGGTGCTCAGCACAACGAACAAGGAAACCGTACTAATAATGCTTTATCACTCTCACTTAGCCATAGAATTCTATAATTTTAAATTTCGGCGAAGCCCCTTGTATTCGGAAGGCTGAATTCGGGGTGCAATACACGCCTTTAAGCCGAACAGGGCCGGCCCCTCGCCCTAAGCGGCATAAGTCTTTAGGGACTCGAAAACCTCGCCGAACAGCGGCCAGTCTCTCGCCTTATCATGACAGTCAGTTTTAGCTTTCTCTACTGAGGTGCTAAGCCCGGCAGAACCGGGGCGCAATCGCAGTAGTTCTCCTAGTGCTACCTTAGCCGATAGAGCAGAATGTAAGGTACCAAAACATAGGAGCCGGGCAAACCCAACATTTGACCAAAGACATGATTTGGAGTTGATGCATATAATGCTATAAGTTCGGGGTGCCGCACTTGTGAAAGTGTTCGGACTTTTCACACCATATTGTGGGGTACGTAAGCCCCTGGTGTATTGGCCGTACCAAAGTGTACAGTTGCAAGGCGTCATTAATGAACACACATATATATATAACAAGAATGCATTAATAGTCGTGATGGTATGCATTGTTTACTCAAAAAGGTGCGTTAAAGCAGAATGATACAGATAGTGCGATAAGCAAAGAGTGGGACTATGTCCCTTCCAAGGGCAAGCTGAGGAATAGTATTAATCAAATATTTCGCTCGTTATTGTAATCCACCTAGGAATTCCGTGGTGTGACGTAGCTTTCTGCCTCCTTGATTGTTGCATCATGTGTTCGGCAATAGTGCTTCCGAACAGGGTTTCCAGAGATTAAGGTCCTGAAAAAGAGAAAAATAACCAAACGGGAAGCCCCTAGTGTGGTTTAAGCCACGTCTTCGAGCGTGCCGCAGTGTGCCCCCTCCCCACCTGTGCCCATGGTATTTTTAATGCGTAATCATGTACGCATGGCACAAGCTTCGCCGTTTGGCTGGGACTGGGGTGGGGGCCGCATTGCTACGCGAGCTCAGATCGCGCCAGGCGGTCTATCTGCCGATTGCTTCGAGCGCGCTTGAAGGTGTCCGGGTTTTGAACCGCTAAACTGGTGGATTGCCTTGAGAGGCTAATTTGCGCTTCTACTGCGAGGGCCGTAGTGTGCTCCTCTGTTCGGAGAGAGCGCTTTGTGTTTCCATTGACTGTAATAACCCCGCGAGGTCCTGGCATCTTGAGCTTGAGGTATGCATAATGCGGTAACGCATTGAATTTCGCAAATGCGGTTCGCCCGAGCAGTGTATGATAACCACTGCGAAACGGGACTATATCGAAGATTAACTCTTCGCTTTGGAAGTTATCCGGGGATCCGAAAACCACTTCCAGTGTAATTGAGCCTGTGCAATGGGCCTCTACACCTGGAATGACGCCTTTAAAGGTCGTTTTTGTGGGTTTGATCCTTGAGGGGTCTATACCCATTTTGCGCACTGTGTCCTGATAAAGCGGGTTCAGGCTGCTGCTGCCATCCATAAGGACTCGAGTGAGGTAAAATCCGTCAATGATTGGGTCTAGGACCAGTGCGGCGAATCCGCCATGACGGATACTAGTGGGGTGGTCCCTGCGATCGAAGGTGATCAGACAGGAGGACCAAGGGTTGAACTTTGGGGCGACTGGCTCCAACGCATATACGTCCCTGAGCGCACGCTTCCGCTCCCTCTTGGGGATGTGGGTTGCGTATATCATGTTCACCGTACGCACTTGTGGGGGAAACCTCTTCTGTCCTCCGGTGTGTGGCTGTCGGGATTCTCCCTCGTCATCGCTATGCGGCCCCTTGTCCTTGTTTTCGGTAATTAACTTGCCGACCTGCTGGAACACCCAACAATCCCTGTTGGTGTGATTGGCTGGCTTGTCTGGGGTGCCATGTATTTGACACGAGCGATCGAGTATATGGTCCAAGATGGACGGTCCCGGCGTACTTTGTTTGAATGGCTTTTTCCGTTGACCGGGTTTAGAGCCTTTGAATCCGGCATTGACTACCGTATCCTCGTTATTATCGCTGTTAATGCGGCGCTTATGTTTGTTACGACGTGACCTGCTATTGTCGTCCTTGGTATCCGAAGTACCATGGTTCTTTGATATGTTATTACTATGAGCCAGCCAGCTGTCTTCTCCCGCACAAAAGCGGGTCATGAGTGTCGTGAGGGCTGCCATAGATTTCGGCTTTTCCTGACCAAGGTGCCGGGCTAGCCATTCGTCGCGGATGTTGTGTTTGAAAGCCGCTAGGGCCTCTGCATCCGGACAGTCGGCGATTTGATTTTTCTTTGTTAGGAACCGAGTCCAGAATTGTTTGGCCGATTCTTCTGGCTGCTGAATTATGTGGCTCAAGTCATCGGCATCTGGTGGCCGCACATAAGTGCCCTGAAAGTTGTCGAGGAATACGGCTTCCAGATCTTCCCAACAGCTGATGGACTCTGCTGGCAAGCTGTTAAGCCAATGCCGTGCTAGTACCTTGAGCTTTAGTGGGAGGTATTTGATGGCGTGTAAGTCATCACCGCGGGCCATGTGGATGTGGAGGAGGAAATCCTCGATCCATACTGCGGGATCTGTTGTGCTGTCGTATGATTCAATATTTACAGGTTTGAAACCTTTTGGGATTTGATGATCCATTACTTCGTCTGTGAAGCATAAGGGGCGTGTGGCGCCTCTGTATTGGGCTATATCGCAACGTAGCTCGAATGGGTCTTGCCCGCTGTGTTCGGCCCGGCCGGATTTACTTTTACTGTATTCAGCGTGACGTTTATCGTCTCGCGTAGTGGTGCGCCCCCGTGATCCGTAGATCGATCTTGCATGCTTTGCTTTGTCCTCCAATATGTCTCGCAGGTCTGGCATATCACCCCATGCCTTTTTATTTGAATGGCGTCAGGGTGCAGGCTGGGTTTTTGGCTGGAATGCCTCTCTATCGCGGCCATGAGGTGGCCAATCAGCCGCATCATACGCTTTTTCCTCTAGTCGGGGTAGCAACCTACACTTAGGGTAACTCTTGGAGGGGCGCTCGAGTTTATATTCCTCGGCCGTGAGGACTTCAGTCCATCTGTCAGCTAGCAGATCCTGATCAGCTTGAAGTTGCTGCTGCTTTTTCTTAAGGCTATTTGCCGTGGCTATAAGCCGGCGTTTGAAGCGCTCTTGTTCGACGAGATCCTCTGGCACAGTGAATTCGTCGTTGCCGAGGCTTGCCTCGTCTTCGGAGGGGGGCATGTAATTATCATCCTCCGTCTCTCCATCTGCCGCACTCTCAGGAGGGCTGGCTCCTCCATCCTCCTGCTCTAAATCTTGCTGGAGGGGATTGTTGTTGTCTTCGGCACTATCCGGAGTGTTATTATCTCCTGTGCCGGTATCACCACTTTTTGCTTTGGCGGGACTTAGAGCAGCGCCGCTGACATCGGCGCTTGGGTTGCTTCTTGGAGGGGTCATCCTCCGCTATCTCGTCGCCATTGCCTTCTTTGGGTGTATCCACCATGTATATATCGTATGATGAGGTGGTTGTCCAGTGCCCTGTGGGCAGTGGTTCCTCTTCATATCCCGCATCGTCGTCCATACCGTTGATGTCTTCGGAGTCGAAGTCGAGCATGTCGGTTAAGTCATCGACAGTGGCTACTAAGTGGGTGGTGGGTGGGCCGCGAATTTCTTCATCGTCCGCATCCCAGTCCTGCCGGACATAGTTCGGCCAGGATCCTCCTGACAAGGAGAGAGACCTTAATGAGTTCAGTATGTCGCCAAAGGGCGAGTGCTGAAAAATATCCACGGAGGTAAACTCCAAGATCGGTGCCCAATCGGATTCGACAGGAACAGGCGCAGGCTGTTCGGAGTCCGTGGCCGGGGAAGGATCCGGCAGTTTAACAGCACGGCTCTCTTGAAAGGTAAGGTCGATGTTTGGCTCGATCGCCGCTGAGGGTAAGGCCTTCGTGGCGGGGTCTATCCACCCGTACATGGATGGCGCAACTGGCTCCGAATTGAGGGTCGGAGCGGCTGCCTGTGCGATCTCCTGGACACAGTCCGATGGTAGAGCTAAATCGTACTCATCGTGACCGCGTGATGCACAAGGCAGAGGCTCGAATCCATCGAAGATCAAGTCTCCACGGATATCAGCCGTGTAGTTTAAGCTTCCAAACCTGACCTGGTGGCCAGGGCGTAACTTTCAATCTGCTCCAGATGGCCAAGCGAATTGGCCCACAGTGCAAAGTCGCCGAACACGAAGATCTGTCCGGGGAGAAAAGTCTCACCCTGGACTGCATCGCTATCAATGATAGCAGGAGCCATCAAGCCTAACGGCGACGACACAGAGGAACTCTCAATGAAAGCACCAATGTTGGTGTCAAAACCGGCGGATCTCGGGTAGGGGGTCCCGAACTGTGCGTCTAGGCCGGATGGTAATAGGAGGCAGGGGACACAAAGTTTTACACAGGTTCGGGCCCTCTTGATGGAGGTAAAACCCTATGTCCTGCTTGATTAATATTGATGATATGGGTAGTACAAGAGTAGATCTACCACGAGATCAGAGAGGCTAAACCCTAGAGCTAGCCTATGGTATGATTGTATGTTGTAGTTGTCGTGTCCTATGGACTAAAACCCTCCGGTTTATATAGACACCGGAGAGGGTTAGGGTTACACAAGGTCGGTTACAAAGGAGGAGATATCCATATCCGAATTGCGTAGCTTGCCTTCCACGCCAAGTAGAGTCCCATCCGGACACGAGACGAAGTCTTCAATCTTGTATCTTCATAGTATAACAGTTCGGCCAAAGGATATAGTCCGGCTGTCCGGAGACCCCCTAATCCAGGACTCCCTCAGGCCTTTAACTTGGCCGATGCATTTTCGGCAGCCGCATTACTAAACCGGGCCTGCTCCTTGGCCTGGGCCAGCTCCGCCCGAAGATTCTCAACGGCGGCGCCACCATCTGCAGCCATGCGCATTCCAGTATGCAACTTTCAGCGTCATGCTTATATTACAAATACGTATATGTAAGGATTGCTCCGAATACATACCTTGCGACTCGTCAAAACACCTGTTGATAAGCGTGATATCAGCATCTGCTTCATCAATCTTGTGTTGCAAATTCGTAATCTCTATAGTCCGGACAGTTTCTGGGGAGGTTACAACCTGTGTTCCAATTAATCATATTAATTCCTAGGCATATCTTTTGATCCTCTAATCGCCTCCCTCAGGAAGCCAATCAGAGTCTCAGGGGCTACTATCTATACACAGGTGTATTCTTGAATAAAACACAATCGAACAGATTACAGGTACAAACCTCGAAGCCTCTTAGCAGGCCCATGAAGGCCTCATTCAATCCGCTTTTCGCGGCCAGGACCTTTTTAACCACCGTGCCCATCAAGGTACGATGTTCCTCTGAAACGGACGCCTGTCACAGCATGTTCGTCAATATATCCGGCGCCTCTGGGTCTCCGGAGGCTGTCGTAGGAGTACGGCCTCCCGTTGAAGGAATCCGTTTATTCGTATCAGGTTGTAGACCGGAATGTTCGCGGCCTTTATTGTTGGTCCCTGGACCCTGGGCCACCGAAGTATCACCTTCGGGTTGTGTCTTCATCACCCCTCGCACCACTTGATCGGGAGAAACCCTCCGTGACGACACCTCGAAGTCGTCCGCCCTGTTGGGCGAGGAGATTGGTGGAGACATCTCGCTTTCCATCATCTCCAGGAGAAGATCCCCCGAGGAAGAGGATTGTTGAAGAAGACTGCGTGCCGAACTGCAAAAAACATATATTCTAGACGTTATAAGAAAGGACGGGATGTGTTTAAAACACCCTTGTTGTAACACCCCGGATGTAACCTACCTTATTTGTATTCCAACTCTTGCCATTTCCGGCACTAAGTTATTATATTTCCTCGTTGTCGGGTTTTTGTCTCCATGTGTTTTGTCTTTGTCTTGCATCTCATATCATGTCATCATGTGCATTGCATTTGCATACGTGTTCGTCTCATGCATTCGAGCATTTTCCCCGTTGTCCGTTTTGCATTCCGGCGCTCCTATGTCCTCCGTCGTCCCTTTCTACCTCTTTTCGTGTGCGGGTGTTAAACATTTCCGGATTGGACCGAGACTTGTCATGTGGCCTTGGTTTACTACCAGTAGACCGCCTGTCAAGTTTCATGCCATTTGGACTTCGTTTGATACTCTAACGGTTAACCGAGGGACTGAAAAGGCCTCGTGTGTGTTGCAGCCCAACACCCCTCAAAAGTGGCCCAAAACCCATCTAAACCTGTTCCATCATCTAGATCATTCGATCACGATCGCGTGGCCGAAAACCGCACCTCATTTGGAGCTTCCTAGCTCCCTCTACCTGTATAAATAGATCCCTCCACGAAAATCCCAGGTCTCCTCTCCCCCTAACCCTAGAAAAACTCCACCCGCCGCCGCCGGACAAAAATCCGCACGTCGGACGTGTCCACCCGGCTCCGCCGGACGAATCACGCCGCGCCACGCGTCCCGGGCCGGTCCCCACTTCCTCGCCGATGCCCGCGGCTCGCCGAAGCCCGGGGAGGGCCCCCGTGGCCCGTTCAGCCGCGCCGCCGCCCGAAGCGTGCCCGCGCCCGCGCCGCTTCTCTCCTTCGTCGCCGGCGCGCCCAGCCGCCGTCAGTGCCCCACCGCCTCGTTCTTCACCGGCCGCCGCAACTCCGCCTCGTCGCCGGCCACCTCGGCGCCCAACCGCGCCGCCCCGCGCCTCCTCAACTCCGGCAGCCGCGCCCGTCCTTCTTCCGCGTTGCTCCGGCGAGTTCTACCATCGGAGCAGCTCCGGCGACCCGCAGCTCCAGCAATCTCGTCCAAGTCCGGTGACATCCTCAACCCCGGCGAACCTCGGGAGCTGTGCGTGCTACAGTGCAAGACCCGATCTACATGATTAATGTGTGCATGCTATGATCCTGAGCTCTACATGTGTTTTGAAGTATGCCATGCCATCTTTACAGGGGTGTATGCCATGTATTTTTGTGATCTTTGTGGTGACTAGCACAAGCTTGCAAAGTAGCTTACTCAATGATGCTGATTTCAGGGACTTCGAATTTCACTAAGTCCTTGCCCTGTCATTATTTTTATGCCATATGTTCATGTTGTTTCCTAGTGATCCGTGCCTCTTTTGAGCATGACCAGTAAGGATGTTTTGTAGATAATGTTGTGCTCTATCCATCCATGTATTTGTTTGCAATTATGGAGCACCCTAGCTTGAGACTATCGAGCTCTACTTTTGCTATAAAGTGTTCCTCGCAGATTGTTAACATGTTTAGCAATTTTGCCGAGCTTGTTGTAGTTGATCCGTGCATGCTATGTTGTTGTTCTTGCCATGTCTAACTTATATGCCATGTCTACTTGCTGGGTGTATGCTTAGATTATCATGCCATGCTTTGTAGTGAGTGCATCGAGCTTGTTAACATGCCTACTTGATATCTGTTTTGCATGCTCCAGTTTTTCACTAAGTCTGAATCTTTTTATGTTTTTGCTATGTTCACGTGGTTGCAATTGTATTTTCTGATCCCTTTTGGCTCATGGTCACTAAGGGACTTTTGCTGTATGCTTTGAGTAGCTTCATCCCATGCCTTGCTTTACCACGATATGTTCCCGTAGCATATAGTTATCGTGCTCGAAACATTGCTTCCTGATGATAAATTCCTGACATGCTGTTAATTTCACTAAGTCTGAAACATGTTATCTTTTGCATTTTTGCCATGCTTGTTTGAGATTGCTATTGAGTGAATTAGCCGTAGCTGAGTGTTCATCTTTTGTCAAGCATCATGAGTGGATCCCTGCCATGTATTTTGTTGCCATGTTTGAGTGTAGTAGCTTATTTATCTTGATGCATTTACAAGGCTACTTGCTGTTAATCGCAGACCGGTGCCATATTTGTTTTGCTTATCATTTCCAAACCGTGCATCCGACTCCGGTGATCTTTATATCGTTTTCGACCGAAATCACCTCCCCTTTCCAGTGGCACTCTTGGATTTCCATGTTGAGGCCAGGTTCAATCTTTCCTTTCCAAATCTTGCATATGCATCACATATCGCATCCCGCATATCATACCATGTTTCCATCATGTTGCTTGAGCATTGCACGTGGTTGATTATGTCCCTTTTGCTTGTTGTTCTTGCTTGGGTAGAGCCGGGAGACGAGTACGTGATCGAGGAGCCCGTTGAGTACGCTTACGAGGATCAAGGCAACTCTGAGAACTTTGCGGAGCCCGTTGAAATCACTTCTATCTTTGCTTGCTTGATGCTCGCTCTTTTGCTTTGCCTACGCTACGATACCTACCACTTGCTTATCTTGCCTCCCACATTGCCATGTCAAACCTCTAACCCACCATGTCCTAGCAAACCATTGTTTGGCTATGTTACCGCTTTGCTCAGCCCCTCTTATAGCGTTGCTAGTTGCAGGTGAAGATTGGAGATCGTTCCTTGTTGGAACATGTTTATTGTTGGGATATCATAATATTATCTTGTTTATCTTAATGCACCTATAAACTTGGTAAAGGGTGGAAGGCTCGGCCTTATGCTTGGTGTTTTGTTCCACTCTTGCCGCCCTAGTTTCCGTCATATCGGTGTTATGTTCCTGGATTTTGCGTTCCTTACACGGTTGGGTTATAATGGGAACCCCTTGACAGTTCGCCTTGAATAAAACTCCTCCAGCAATGCCCAACATTGGTTTTACCATTCGCCACCTAGCCTCTTTTACCCTTGGGTTTCTGGAGCCCAAGGGTCATCTTTATTAAACCCCCCGGGCCAGTGCTCCTCTGATTGTTGGTCCAAACTAGAGCCCCTTGTAGCGCCACCTCGGGGAAACTCGAGGGCTGGTTTTAGTTGTACAGATTGCTTATCTGGTGTCCCTGAGAACGAGATATGTGCAGCTCCTGTTGGAATTTGTCGGCACATTCGGGTGGTGTTGCTGGACTTATTTTACCATTGTCGAGATGTCTTGTAACCGGGATGCCGAGACTGATCGGAATGTCTTGGGAGAAGGAATATCCTTCGTTGACCGTGAGAGCTTGTGATGGGCTAAGTTGGGACTCCCCTGTAGGGATTTGAACTTTCGAAAGCCGTGCCCGCGGTTATGGGCATATGGGAATTTGTTAATGTTCGGTTGTAGATAACCTGAAACTTAACTTAATTAAAATGCACCAACCGCGTGTGTAACCATGATGGTCTCTTCTCGGCGGAGTCCGGGAAGTGAACACGGTGTTGGAGTTATGTTTGACATAGGTTGTTCTAGGATCACTTCTTGATCATAGTTGTTCGACCGTGCCTTTGCCTTCTCTTCTCGCTCTCTTTTGCGTATGTTAGCCACCATATATGCTAGTCGCTTGCTGCAGCTCCACATCATATTTTTACCCTTACCTATAGGCTTAAATAGTCTTGATCGCGAGGGTGTGAGATTGTTGAGTCCCCGTGACTCACAGGTTCCTTCCAAACCAGATGCAAGGACCGATGATACCGCTCCAGACGATATGACTGAGCTCAAGTGGGAGTTCGATGAAGAATCTCGTTGTTACTACGTGTCTTTCCCAGATGATCAGTAGTGGTGCCCAGTTGGGGCGGTCGGTGACTTGATAACCCACAAGTATAGGGGATCGCAATAGTTTTCGATAAGTAAGAGTGTCTAACCCAACGAGGAGCTAAAGGTAGAACAAATATTCCCTCAAGTTCTATCGACCACCGATACAACTCTACGCATGCTTGACGTTCGCTTTACCTAGAACAAGTATGAAACTAGAAGTACTTTGTAGGTGTTGTTGGATAGGTTTGCAAGATAATAAAGAGTACGAAAATAAAACTAGGGGCTGTTAAGGTAAAGAAGCAACTAAAGTAAATATAGCGAGTGTGGAAAAGTGGTGGTAGGAGTTGCGAAATTGTCCCTAAGCAATTGACTACTTTACTAGACCGATAGCAAGTATTATGTGGGAGAGGCCACTGCTAGCATGTCATCCCTGACTTGGAATTCTATGCACTTATGATTGGAACTATTAGCAAGAATCCGCAACTACTAACGTTCATTAAGGTAAAACCCAACCATAGCATTAAGATAAATTGGTCCCCCTTCAATCCCGTATGCATCAATTTCTATGCTAGGTTGAAGCTTCTGTCACTCTTGCCCTCCAATACATAGTCCTATCAACATACAACTAACCCTATGGTGTGATCCACGCGCGCGCTCATATGATGGGCACCAAAGGACAGCAACATAACCACAAGCAAATTAAATCAATCATAGCAATTCATCAACCACCGATAGGACAACGAAAATCTACTCAGACATCATAGGATGGCAACACATCATTGGATAATAATATGAAGCATAAAGCACCATGTTCAAGTAGAGGGTACAGCGGGTTGCGGGAGAGTGGACCGCTGTAGATAGAGGGGGGAAGGTGATGGAGATGTTGGTGAAGATGGCAGAGGTGTTGGTGAAGATCGCGGTGATGATGATGATGGCAACGGCAGCGTTCCGGTGCCACCGGAGGAGAGGGGGAGAGGGGCCCCCTTCTTCCTATTCTTCCTTGACCTGCTCCCTAGATGGGAGAAGGGTTTCCCCTCTGGTCCTTGGCCTCCATGGCATGGGAGGGGTGAGAGCCCCTCCGAGATTGGATCTATCTCTCTGTTTGTCTCTGGTTCTGCGTTCTCAGATTCTTCCCTTTCACCGTTTCTTATATTCCCGGAGATCTGTAACTCCGATTGGGCTGAAATTTTGACACGATCTCTATCCGGAAATTAGCTTTCTTGCGGCGAAACAAGGGCACCAACTGCCTTACGGGGTGGTCACGAGGGTCAGGGGCGCGCCTAACACCCTGGGGCGCCCCCCCCCCTACCTCATGCCCCCCTCGGACACCGTCTCGCGTTGATTTTACTTCCCAAAAATCATAAATATTCCAAAATAATTCTCCTTCCGTTTTTATCCCATTTGGACTCTGTTTGATATGGATATTCTACGAAACCAAAAACATGCTACAGACAGGAACTGGCACTGGGCACTGGATCAGTATGTTAGTCCCAAAAATAATATAAAAAGTTGCCAAAAAGTATATGAAAGTTGAATAATATTGGCATGGAACAATCAAAAATTATAGATACGACGGAGACGTATCAGGACTATGTTGCATTTGGGTTTTATCTTCATTTTGGTTCCGTAGTCGGACCTTGAGTGTATTTGGATGAATGTAATGTTATTTATGCATTGTTTGACGTGGCGAGTGTAAGCCAACTATGTATCCTTTTCCCTTATTGTATTACATGGGTTGTTTGCGAAGATTACCTCACTTGCGACATTGCTTTCAATGCGGTTATGCCTCTAAGTGGTGCTTCGACACGTGGGAGATATAGCTGCATCGAGGGCGTTACAAGTTGGTAATCAGAGCCTTCCCCGACCTTAGGAGCCCCCTGCTTGATCGAATCGTTGGTGTTGTTGAGTCTAGAAAAATGTTTTGAGTCATTTAGGATTATATATATTGGAGAGTAAGGAATTCTTTTTACTCCTCAGTCCCTTCGTCGCTCTGGTGAGGCATCCTGATGTAGAGTTTTGACTCTTCTCATCTCAAATTTCACTAAAAAAAATTTAGGATCACGCAGGTATCTTGGAATCGTTCTGATGGTTTTGTGACGAGAACATTGTTCTTGGTGCCTCCTGACATTTAGGGGTTGTGGCAGTGTCCCGGGGAGTTGAGCTCCGAGGTGTTGTCGTCACAATTTTATCATTGAGATTCTGGAATACCTGAGTTTTGTCGACATTGAAAATCTCTTTTATGCAGTTGTTGGTGAGATAACCTCGACGCCACCCAGTACTGGGGCGGGAGTTCGGGAGTATTGCCATAACTCGTATAACGAATGCTTTTCGAAGGTTGAGGTAAATGATTTCCGAAGGTTTCTTGGTTATGTGTTGAAGGATGGATATAGTTGGATGTAGGATTTGCTAGCTTTGGGTGAGATATTATGCTTCCCCTGTATCCCCAACACCTGATTGCATAACCGGAAAGGTTCGGGAGTTTCATAGGTGGGAATTCATGTAGCTCTAGTAATTCTTCCGCAGATATTTGGTTTGTGATTGGGTAATCCTCACCAAATATTTGTTCTTGTCCGTACCTTGTTGTTTTATTCTTCTACCTCTATCTAGGTGGCTTCTCAATTTATGGAAATGTGACCATTTCAATTGGAATGCATTCATTCATTTTGTTCTAATGTTAAGACTTTATGTTGCAATTTCTATCCATTGGATTCAGCTTCAATATATGTCTGTCAAGATGCTAACGGATGTCACCCTCTTCAGGATGGCTCCTGCTAAGGGTCAGAATCAGAATCAGGATCTGCCACCACCACCTCCACCTCCCGAGGCCTGGCAAGTTGTGATGGCCGCTACCAATGCAAACACGCAACTGATCATGCAAATTCTGCAAGAGCGCAACCAAGGGAATCATGGCCATGGCAACAATCAGAATCAGTTTACAACACTCAACCAGTTTCTTGCTAACCAGCCAAAGACCTTCAGCAACTGTGTCGAGGCCTCAGACGCTGATGATTGGCTCGTGGATATATGCAAGCATTTCGAGTGCAGCAACTTTAGGCCTGAGGACTTTGTCAAGTTTGCCTCCTTCCAACTCAAAGACCAAGCTGCAGAATGGTTTCAACAATACAAAGATTCCAGAGGAGGCCGTGTGATTACCTGGGATGAATTCCGTCAAGACTTCAAAGCTCATCACATTCCTCAGAGTGTTGTTGAAAGCAAGCGTGAGGAATTCCGCAACCTGAAGCAAGGCAGCTTGTCTGTTTACCAGTATAACATTCTGTTCCAGAGGCTCGCTCGTTTCGCCAAGCAAGAAGGCCCTGACAAGAAGAGCATGATTTATCAGTTCAGGGGTGGCCTCAGAGAAGATCTCCAACTAGCTCTCGTCCTTTTTGAGCCGAAGAAGTACGATGAGTTCTACAATATGGCAATGAAACAAGAGACTGCTCAACTGAAGTGCGATGCTTCCAAGAAGCGAGTCAGAGATGCAACTCCTTCTTCCTCAACTCAAGTGGCTTCTAAGCAGCAAAAGTATTGGCTGCCTCCTCCTCCGTTCCGTTAGCCTTATCAGCAGAAGAGCAAAGGTGGCAATGGATCTTCCCACCCACCCAACCCAGGCTTTCAGAACAAGACTTCGTCTCAAGCTCCAAGATCAGGTGCTTCGTATCACTGTCCGCTCTCAGAGATCATGTGCAACAAGTGTCAGCAGAAGGGTCACTATGCCAACAAATGCTTCAATCAGAGGCGTCTTCCTCCTCCTCCTGTGAGGTCTACTAGTACCGCAGTGGTCAAGCATAACCCCAAGCATGCCAAGGTCAACATGATGAATGCAGCTCAGGCAGAGGACTCGTCAGATGTCATCATGGGTAATCTTCCTGTTAACGGTATTCCTCCAAAAGTTATTTTTGACACTGGTGCATCGCATTGTTTCATCTCGAGACCTTTCGCATCTAAGCATGATTTGGTTACTCAAGTGTTGCCAAAACCTTTGGCTATTGTCTCTCCGGCCCATCAAATGACTTCTCGAGTATTTGTTCCGGATGTTTCTATCACATTGGGTGACTATAAGCTCTTGTCTTCTCCTAATGTCCTTGGTGACTCGGATATCGATCTTATTCTTGGAATGGACTGGCTTTCTAAGCACAAGGCTCAGCTTGATTGTGCTGCCAGGCAGATTCAATTGACTCATTCGTCTGAGGATGTAATTGTCTTTGCCGCAAGGGATGATACCATTCGACTATTTTCTCTCAATGAGAAGGGCGAACTGGATGCCATCTCTCAAATTCCAGTCGTTTGCAAATATCAAGACATCTTTCCAGACGAGCTTCCAGGAATGCCTCCGCACCGGCCAGTTAAATTTGTCATCGATCTTGAGCCTGGCACGGAACCTGTTTGCAAACGTCCTTACAATCTTGGACCTGAAGAGTTGAAGGAGCTGAAGAAGCAACTCGATATTCAAGAGCATATAGGTCTCATCCGACCAAGTTCTTCTCCATGGGGTTGTGGAGTTCTTTTTGTGAAGAAGAAGGATGGAACGGACCAACTTTGTGTCGACTACCGTCCATTGAACAAGAAGACCATAAAGAACAAGTACCCACTTCCCAACATCAACGAGCTATTTGAACAACTCAAAGGTGCTCAAGTATTCTCCAAGCTTGATCTCCGTATGGGCTATCACCAGATTCGCATTCATGAACAAGATATCCCCAAGACAGCATTCAGAACAAGCTATGGTTCATATGAATACGCTTTCATGTCTTTCAGTCTCGTCAACGCTCCTCCAATACTCTCTCACATGATGAACTTCATCTTCAACCCCTACACAAATGACTTCGTCTTGGTCTACCTCTTTGACATTTTGGTCTTTTCCAAGAACATGGAGGATCATGCCAAGCACTTGCGTTTGGTGCTGGATAAGCTCAGAGAACATCAGTTCTATGCCAAGTTTTTAAAGTGTGAGTTTTGGCTCGATGAGGTTCTCTACCTTGGGCATATCATCTCTGCCAAGGCCATAGCGGTTAATCCTGAGAAGGTGTCTGCAATTGTGAATTGGGAACCACCTCAGAATGTGAAGCAACTCCACAACTTCCTTGGGCTTGCAAGCTATTGTCGAAGGTTCGTTGAGAACTTCTCTAAGATCACGAAGCCTCTTTCAAACCTTCTCCAGAAGCAAGTGAAGTACGTTTGGTCTCCTGAATGTGACATCGCTTTCAACACCCTGAAAGAGAAATTAGTCACTGCTCCAGTCCTGACTCCTCCTGATGAATCCAAACCGTTTGAGGTCTTCTGTGATGCTTCCCTTCAAGGTCTTGGTGCAGTATTGATGCAAGAGAAGAAAGTTGTGGCCTATACCTCTCGCCAGTTGAAGCCCAACGAAAAGAACTACCCCACTCATGACCTCGAGTTGGCGGCAGTTGTCCATGCTCTTTTAACTTGGGGACATCTCTTATTGGGAAGAAAAGTGGACATCTTCACTTATCATAAGATTTCAAGTACATCTTCACTCAGCCTAATCTCAACCTCAGGCAGACTCGTTGGGTCGAAATGATTCAAGAGTATAATCCGAATATCGAATATACTCCGGGCAAGGCCAATGTAATTGTTGACGCATTGAGCAGGAAGGCTTACTGCAACAGTTTGATTATCAAGCCTTACCAACCCGAGCTTTGTGAAGCTTTCTGCAAACTCAATCTGCAAGTTGTTCCTCAAGGATTTCTGGCCAACCTCCAAGTCTCTCCTACTTTGGAAGATCAGATTCGTGAGGCTCAACTTCTTGATGCTATGGTGAAGAAGGTGAAGATTGGGATTGCCAAGAGTCAACCCAAGTACAAGTGCTATCGTCTTGATGACAAGGATACTCTATTCTTCGAGGATCGCATTGTTGTGCCTAAAGGTGACCTTCGTAAATTCATTATGAATGAGGCTCACAACTCACTCCTCTCTATTCACCCTGGAAGTACAAAGATGTACCATGACCTCAAGCAGTCGTATTAGTGGACTCGAATGAAGCGTGAGATTGCTCAGTTCGTGAATGAATGTGATGTCTGCAGAAGAGTGAACGCAGAACACCAACAACCAGCTGGTCTCCTCCAACCTCTTGCCATTCCAGAATGGAAGTTTGACCATATTGAGATGGACTTCGTGACTGGATTTCCAGAGTCCAAGCGTGGCAATGATGCTATCTTCGTTGTCATCGACAAACTCACTAAAGTGGCTCATTTCCTTCCTATCAAAGAATCTATCACAGCAGCTCAATTGGCAGAGCTATATACCTCCCGGATTGTCTCTCTGCACGGCATTCCGCAGTTGATATCTTCAGATCGTGGCAGCATCTTTACCTCCAAGTTCTGGGAATCTTTTCAGAAGGCCATGGGCACCAACATTCGCTTCAGCACAGCTTTTCATCCTCAAACTAGTGGCCAAGTCGAGCGAGTAAATCAGATTCTTGAAGATATGCTCAGGGCTTGCATCATCTCCTTCGGTATGAAGTGGGAAGGTTGTCTTCCATATGCTGAGTTCACCTACGACAACAGCTTCCAAGCAAGTTCGGGCAAGGCCCCGTTTGAGATTCTCTATGGCAGGAAGTGTCGTACTCCTCTTAACTGGTCAGAGACTGGTGAACGTCAACTTCTTGGAAATTACTTGATCACAAAGGCAGAATAAATGTGCAAAGTCATTCGTGATAATCTCAAAGCCGCGCAATCGCGCTAGAAGAGTTACTATGATAGAAAGCATCGTGACTTGGCTTTTGAGATCAAAGACCATGTCTACCTCCGCGTCTCTCCAATGAAAGGTACTCGTCGCTTCGGTATCAAAGGGAAGCTTTCCCCTAGATACGTGGGTCCTTTCAAGATCGTCAGCAAGAGAGGCGATCTCGCCTATCAACTTGAGCTTCCCTCCAACTTTGCAAACATGCACGATGTGTTTCACGTGTCTCAACTCCGCAAGTACTTCAAGACTCCTGACCACACCGTCAACTTCGAATACATTGATCTCCAATAAGACTTGTCTTATCGTGAACACCTCGTTGCTATTCTTGAAGAAACTGAGCGCAAGATTCGCAACAAGTCTATCAAATTCCTGAAAGTCAAGTGGTCACATCATTCCGACCGTGAAGCCACCTGGGAACGCGAGGATTACCTCCATTCTGAGTACCCGGAGTTTTCTAGTCCTAGATATCGGGATGAGATGCTTTCGTAGTGGTGGAGTGTTGTAACACCCCGGATGTAACCTACCTTATTTGTATTCCAACTCTTGCTGTTTCCGGCACTAAGTTATTCTATTTCCTCATTGTCAGGTTTTTGTCTCTGTGTGTTTTGTCTTTGTCTTGCATCTCATATCATGTCATAATGTGCATTGCATTTGCATACGTGTTCGTCTCATGCATTCAAGCATTTTCCCCGTTGTCCGTTTTGCATTCCGGCGCTCCTATGTCCTCCGACGTCCCTTTCTACCTCTTTTCATGTGCGGGCGTTAAACATTTCTGGATTGGACGGAGACTTGTCATGTGGCCTTGGTTTACTACCGGTAGACCGCCTGTCAAGTTTCGTGCCATTTGGACTTTGTTTGATACTCCAACGGTTAACCGAGGGACCGAAAAGGCCTCGTGTGTGTTGCAGCTCAACACCCCTCCAAAGTGGCCCAAAACCCATCTAAACCTTATCCATCATCTAGATCGTTCGATCACGATTGCGTGGCTGAAAACCGCACCTCATTTGGAGCTTCCTAGCTCCCTCTACCTCTATAAATAGATCCCTCCATGAAAATCTCGAGTCTCCTCTCCCCCTAACCCTAGAAAAACTCCACCCGCCGCCGCCGGACAAAAATCCGCGCATCGGACGTGTCCGCCCGGCTCCGCCAGACGAATCCCGCCGTGCCACGCGTCCCGAGCCGGTCCCCACTTCCCCGCCGATGCCCGCGGCCCGCCGATGCCCGGGGAGGGCCCCCGTGGCCCGTTCTGCCGCGTCGCCGCCCGAAGCGTGCCCGCGCCCGCGCCGCATCTCTCCTTCGTCGCCGGCGCACCCAGCCGCCGTCAGCACCCTGCCGCCTTGTTCTTCACTGGCCGCCGCCACTCCGCCTCATCGTCGGCCACCTCGGCGCCCAACCGCGCCGCCCCGCGCCTCCTCAACTCCGGCAGCTGCGCCCGTCCTTCTTCCCCGTTGCTCCGGCGAGTTCTACCATTGGAGCAGCTCCAACGATCTCGTCCAAGTCCGGTGACATCCTCAACCCCGGCGAACCTCGGGAGCTATGCGTGCTACAGTGCAAGACCCGATCCAGATCTGGAATTTTGCCCTCGGTTGACTTTTCCCCCCGAAACTCTAACATTTTGCATACTTTGACATGCCATAACTTCCTTATCGTAGCTTCGATTCGTGCGTGTAGCATATCAAAATATTCATCTCGAAGAGTACATCATTTCGTCTCATTGCGTCAGTTTCATTTGAGCTCATCTTGATGCCCGAAATGCTGTTGGAAGAGGGCTATGTGATGATAGTTTCAGATCTGTTTCAGCAAATGCACTTTTGTCATTTTTTCCATGATTAATGTGTGCATGCTATGATCCTGAGCTCTACATGTGTTTTGAAGTATGCCATGCCATATTTACAGGGGTGTATGCCATGTATTTTTGTGATCTTTGTGGTGACTAGCACAAGCTTGCAAAGTAGTTTACTCAATGATGCTGATTTCAGGGACTTCGAATTTCACTAAGTCCTTGCCCTGTCATTATTTTTATGCCATATGTTCATGTTGTTTCCTAGTGATCCGTGCCTCTTTTGAGCATGACCAGTAAGGATGTTTTGTAGATAATGTTGTGCTCTATCCATCCATGTCTTTGTTTGCAATTATGGAGCACCCTAGCTTGAGTCTATCGAGCTCTACTTTTGCTATAAAATGTTCCTGGCAGATTGTTAACATGTTTAGCAATTTTGCCGAGCTTGTTGTAGTTGATCCGTGCATGCTATGTTGTTGTTCTTGCCATGTCTAACTTCTATGCCATGTCTACTTGCTGGGTGTATGCTTAGATTATCATGCCATGCTTTGTAGTGAGTGCATCGAGCTTGTTAACATGCCTACTTGATATCTGTTTTGCATGCTCCAGTTTTTCACCAAGTCTGAATCTGTTTATGTTTTTGCTATGTTCACATGGTTGCAATTGTATTTTCTGATCCCTTTTGGCTCATGGTCACTAAGGGACTTTTGTTGTATGCTTTGAGTAGCTTCATGACATGCCTTGCTTTACCACGATATGTTCCTGTAGCATATAGTTATCGTGCTCTAAACATTGCTTCCTGATGATAAATTCCTGACATGTTGTTAATTTCACTAAGTCTGAAACCTGTTATCTTTTGCATTTTTGCCATGCTTGTTTGAGCTCGCTATTGAGTGAATTAGTCGTAGCTCAGTGTTCATCTTTTGTCAAGCATCATGAGTGGATCCCTTCCATGTATTTTGTTGCCATGTTTGAGTGAAGTAGCTTATTTATCTTGATGCATTTAGAAGGCTACTTGCTATTAATCGTAGACCGGTGCCATATTTGTTTTGCTTGTCATTTCCAAACCGTGCATCCGATTCCGGTGATCTTTATATCGTTTTCGACCGAAATTACCTCCCCTTTCCAGTGGCACTCTTGGATTTCCATGTTGAGGCCAGGTTCAATCTTTCCTTTCCAAATCTTGCATATGCATCACATATCGCATCCCGCATATCATACCATGTTTGCATCATGTTGCTTAAGCATTGCACGTGGTTGATTGTGTCCCTTTTGCTTGTTGTTCTTGCTTGGGTAGAGCCGGGAGACGAGTACGTGATCGAGGAGCCCATTGAGTACGCTTATGAGGATCAAGGCAACTCTGAGAACTTTGCAGGCAAGATGACTGTACCCTGGAAATCACTTCTATCTTTGCTTGCTTGATGCTCGCTCTTTTGCTTTGCCTACGCTACGATACCTACCACTTGCTTATCTTGCCTCCCACATTGCCATGTAAAACCTCTAACCCACCATGTCCTAGAAAACCATTGTTTGGCTATGTTACCACTTTGATCAGGCCCTCTTATAGTGTTGCTAGTTGCAGGTGAAGATTGGAGATCTTTCCTTGTTGGAACATGTTTATTGTTGGGATATCATAATATTATCTTGTTTATCTTAATGCACCTATATACTTGGTAAAGGGTGGAAGGCTCAGCCTTATGCCTGGTGTTTTGTTCCACTCTTGCCGCCCTAGTTTCCGTCATATCGGTGTTATGTTCCCAGATTTTGCGTTCCTTACACGGTTGGGTTATAATGGGAACCCCTTGACAGTTCGCCTTGAATAAAACTCCTCCAGCAATGCTCAACATTGGTTTTACCATTCGCCACCTAGCCTCTTTTTCCCTTGGGTTTCCAGAGCCCAAGGGTCATCTTTATTAAACCCCCCGGGCCAGTGCTCCTCTGAGTGTTAGTCCAAACTAGAGCCCCTTGCAGCGCCACCTCGGGGAAACTCGAGGGCTGGTTTTAGTTGTACAGATTGCTTATCCGGTGTGCCCTGAGAACGAGATATGTGCAGCTCCTATCGGGATTTGTCGGCACATTCGGGTGGTGTTGCTGGACTTGCTTTACCATTGTCGAGATGTCTTGTAACCGGGATGCCGAGTCTAATCAAAATGTCTTGGGAGAAGGAATATCCTTCGTTGACCGTGAGAGCTTGTGATGGGCTAAGTTGGGACTCCCCTGCAGGGATTTGAACTTTTGAAAGCCGTGCCCGTGGTTATGGGCAGATGGGAATTTGTTAATGTCCAGTTGTAGATAACCTAAAACTTAACTTAATTAAAATGCACCAACCACATGTGTAACCGTGATGGTCTCTTCTCGATGGAATCCGGGAAGTGAACACGGTGTTGGAGTTATGTTTGGCGTAGGTTGTTCTAGGATCACTTCTTGATCATAGTTGTTCGACCGTGCCTTTGCCTTCTCTTCTCGCTCTCTTTTGCGTATGTTAGCCACCATATATGCTAGTCGCTTGCTGCAGCTCCACATCATACTTTTACCCTTACTTATAAGCTTAAATAGTCTTGATCACGAGGGTGTGAGATTGTTGAGTCCCCGTGACTCACAGATTCCTTCCAAACCAGATGCAGGGACCGATGATACCGCTCCAGACAATATGACCGAGCTCAAGTGGGAGTTCGATGAAGACTCCCATCGTTACTACGTGTCTTCCCTAGATGATCAGTAGTGGTGCCCAGTTGGGGCGATTGGGGACTATGTTGCATTTGGGGTTTATCTTCATTTTGGTTCCGTAGTCGGACCTTGAGTGTATTTGGATGAATGTAATGTTATTTATGCATTGTTTGACGTGGCGAGTGTAAGCCAACTATGTATCAGTTTCCCTTATTGTATTACATGGGTTGTTTGCGAAGATTACCTCACTTGCGACATTGCTTTCAATGCGGTTATGCCTCTAAGCCATGCTTCGACACGTGGGAGATATAGCCGCATCGAGGGCGTTACACTTGTTCACTTACGATTTGGCCTGAGGCTTGTCCTTGTCATGGGACTATGTGATGACGTTGTCCTCCGAGCCCGAGCCACCCGACGAAGGCATCTTGCCTCGCTTAGGAGCCTTTTCCTCCCAATCTTCGGAGGCGGCCCTTTTCTTCCCATGGGGGGAAGAGACGTTGACTTCCCCTTCATTTTTGTCTTCGGATGATGGAATCTTGATTCCTCCAGACACGATGTCTGGTGCACCTTTGGGATGGGGGCCATCTTTGGTCCTCTCTGCCTTGCTCTCCTTTACAAGCATCTAGTACGGTGCCGAGGCTAGCATCCTTGTTAATACAGGATCCGATGAACCCTCGAGAAGAGGGGCCGGACACCTAATCAGCTCTGCTTTCTTTACCCAGCCCTGAAAAGAGATAGTTGGCTCAGTAAAGTATTATGACATACCTAAAAAAGAGGAGGATGTTCGAAAGTCAAATGCTTACCGGAGTATCCGGATGGTTACAGTCGAGGCCTGTGTCCTCAGTAGTGTCCGGCCAACATTTTTGTTTTCTGAAAAACAACTGCCACATCCCTTTGTGCGTAATGTCAAAGAAGTGTTGGAGGGTTCGTGGTCCTGCTATATTGAACTCCCACATACAGATAGGCCTAAGCTGGCATGGAAGGATTCGGCGAATCAACATTACTTGAATCACGCTGACCAGATCGATGTCCCACTCAAGGAGGGTTCGGATGCGAGTTTGTAGAGTTTGCACTTCATCAACTGATCCCCAATTCAGCCCCTTGTTAACCCATGATGCAAGCTGTGACGGTGGGCCAGGGTGAAACGTGGGTGCATCTACCCACTCGGTGCTGCGGGGCTCCGTCATGTAAAACCACTCTCGCTGCCATTGATTGGAAGTTTCGGCAAAAGAGCCTTTTGGCCAAGGAGTGTTGGTGAGCGGGCTGACTACAGCACTGCCGCACTCTGCCTGTTCCCCGTCGACTACCTCTGGTTTCACACTGAAGGTCTTGAGCCATAAGTCGAACTGTGGGGGGATTCGGAGGAAGGCCTCGCACGTAATGATGAACGCTGAGACATGGAGGAAAGACTCCGGGGCAAGATCGTGAAAATCTAGTCCATAATAGAACATTAGCCCCCGGACAAAGGGGTGAAGAGCGAGCCCTAGCCCTCGAAGGAAGTGTAATATGAACACAACCCTCTCGCCAGATCTGGGGGTCGGGATAACCTACCTGAGGGAGTCCTGGATTAGGGGGTCTCCGGACAGCCGGGCTGTTAGACTATGAAGATACAAGATTGAAGACTTCGTCTCGTGTCCGGATGGGACTCTACTTGGCGTGGAAGGCAAGCTAGGCAATTCGGATATGGATATCTCCTCCTTTGTAACCGACCTTGTGTAACCCTAACCCTCTCCGGTGTCTATATAAACCGGAGGGTTTTAGTCCATAGGACACGACAACTACAACATACAATCATACCATAGGCTAGCTTCTAGGGTTTAGCCTCTCTGATCCCGTGGTAGATATACTCTTGTACTACCCATATCATCAATATTAATCAAGCAGGACGTAGGGTTTTACCTCCATCAAGAGGGCCCGAACCTGGGTAAAACATTGTGTCCTATGCCTCCTGTTACCATCCGGCCTAGACGCACAGTTCGTGACCCCCTACCCGAGATCCGCCAGTTTTGACACCGACATTGGTGCTTTCATTGAGAGTTCCTCTGTGTCGTCGCCGTTAGGCTTGATGGCTCCTGCTATCATTGATAGCGATGCAGTCCAGGGTGAGAGTTTTCTCCCCGGACAGATCTTCGTGTTCGGCGACTTTGCATTGCGGGCCAATTCGCTTGGCCATCTGGAGCAGATTGAAAGTTACGCCCCTGGCCACCAGGTTAGAGATGAAGTAGGGTGGAGTTGGTCATGGGGACGTAACTAAAACGGTGAAGTAAACCATGAAGTGGTTTTAGGGGATTAAATTTACCTGTGAACCCTAATGAACATGTGTATGTTCTTTATCCCTTGTTCAGGTTTCATAGTTGTCCACAATCAACCATATAGTTGCCTAAAACCAAGTATCCAGTTGCCCAAAATCAACAAATAGTTTGCCTAAACCCATGTATCCAGTTGCCCAATCCTCATGAACAAAAATATTTACCAATACCATTATTTGATAAATATCTAAAGGTTTTAGATAACTTTAATTAAGTTTGTGTCATAGAGGTGGAGTCAAGATTTTCCTCTCCTCAGGTGAAATCCCTTTGTGCGATCGTAGAGTGGAGCAGGTGCAACTGGTCAGGTTTCCTCGCTGGAATTATGAGGCACATGACTATGTGTGTGCGCGCGTGAGCGTGCGTGTGCGTGTGTGTATTTTCTCATCTGCTACTGCCTAGGTGCCCAAGGAAAACTGTGGAGTTGTTCAGGCTTGGAGTACACACGAGTTTCCTGATGAACTTAGTCTTTTCTAAATGTGGCCGCTTTATCTAGATACTAAGTCATGATGGGACTACACACGAGTTGTCTGGTGAATGCATTGGAATTGTGTAAAAACACCCCAAAAGTTGCTGGCTTTTTCAAGTACAATTCCAGTGCATATAAGTCACATAGTTGTTTTTCTTTTCTACCCACAATGGGCTCTGTAAGGTGAAGTTAGTCTTTTCTATATGTGGCTCTGTTTATCAATACTCGAAGTTGTTGTTGCCACCTCCTTGTTACAACACAAATGGTTGGCGAAGTGGGGACAACGTCTCACGTCTCCTCCTTTATGAGGCATCTAGTTTTGGATGTCGTGTTTCATCGGGAGCGGCGAAGAGGGCTTTGTCAGACAATGGTGGGAGGTTTGCCGTTGGGTTAGCATCTCCATTTGTAGTGCGGGCTCTTTGTCCATCACGGGGGCTCGCCTAGGAGGTGCAGATTCTGCTCCTCTTGTCGTCTGAGAAGATGGGATCAAGCTTGATGTCGGAGGAAGCAATGGAGGCTACAGGCCCTAAGAACGCCCCGGCGTCGTTCAGTTTGGAGGACTTCAAAAGTACGAACTTGTTCAAAAAATATTAGATGTCCGTCATTGGATGGTTAAAATTGTCTAGAAAGGCTGATTCCGACAAATTTTAGGGTGATTTGGTAATCCATGGTGGAGTTGTCCTTATGGTAGGCAATTTAGAGGTGAAGCTAGTCAATTGGCACTCATGATAACCAACTTAGAAGGTTCCTCCATTGATAGAAGGTCATACTAGGGGGGAGGAGTTGCTTTTCTATAGCATTAAAGTTGCCTCTGTAGCACAAAAAGTTGCTCGAAAAAAAAAGTTCGTCGAAACCTACTCATATGAGATCTAATTTTGAAGAACTCGTCACGAAAACCCAACGGTGAAAATGGATTTGTATTTTGACATTCTAATCGAAAGTTACAAGTTTTTAAAGTTTTTGGTCCCCTAATAAATACAGGTGGGATAGTTATGCGCGTGCATTCGGGTTCCCTTTTTGGCTGTCTTTGCTGACGTGTGGGAAGGTCTTTCCTTATATGGGAGAGCGCTCGCTCCCACGTACGAGCGCACGGGCGCCATCGAGTCACGTCCTGTAAAGAATACCCATGTGCATGCATATGTCAACATCATCTATTTATTTTGTTTCAATTTTTCAAAAAGCTACAACTTTTGAACCGAGTGTCAGAACGCAGAACCGTTTTCACCGCTGGGTTTATCGTGACGAGCTCTTCAAAACTAGATCCCATATGAATATGTTTTGATGATTTTTTTTAAAAGCAACTTTGATGCTAGATGAAGCAATTTTAGTGCTAAACACGAGCAACTCTGATGCTAGATGAATTGCACTGTGTGTATAACTAACTTCGCCTAGTAGTCACCTAGTTAGTTGTGTGCAACAGTGTAATAGGTGGTCACCATGATTTGCATACATTGGAAAATAAGTTGTGGATTGTTTAGTTGCCTATCATACTGTGAAAGTTTCTTATCATAGAGTAGAAACTTGTCTAACATGGTTTCTAAGTTGTCTACCTCAGAAACTAGGTTGCCCTTTCACTACGAAGTTGCCTACGAGTGATCCTCAATTTCTTACAATACTATGAAAGTTGTCCATCAAGGGACCTAAGTTGCCTACAATATCAAAAAGTTTTTGTGGGATCTAAGTCATCTATCATGATTTCAATTTTTGAACTATGTGGGGATGGGTGGTATGAGATATGTGTGCTTTTCTATTCTAGGGGAGTCTGCCCGCCAACGCTACCGAGCACACGGGTTAGCCAGGTCGTGACGAGCTCTTCAAAACTAAACCCACATGGGTATGTTTTGATGATTTTTCTTTTTTCTTTTAGAAAGTAACTTAGACACTGGATGAGACAACTTTAGTGCTAAACAGAAGCAACTCCACTCCAATTTAAAGTAACTAATTACCAACAATGAGCAACTAACTAGTAATAGAGAATAACTTTGAACAAAAGTAGACAACATCATATCACCTTTATAAGCAATTTTCTTTCTACGAGAGACAACTTTAGTGCTAAAAATAGGCAAGTTCACTGCACTTTCTCCTAATTAATTTTTTCTAACATTCTCCTAACTTCAATTGTTTTGTATGTAGCACTAAAGGGGCCTTATGTTTCTAACATCCCGCTACAAGAGACTACTTTAGTGCTAAAAGTAGGCAAGCTCACAGGTATACATAGTGTTGTGAAGTTGTTTTGTATGTAGCACTAAAGGGGCCTTATGTTTTGTGTGATTTTTCTTGTTTTTACGCAAACAAACCTATTAGGAAGTCCTACTAGGCCAAAGAGAAGAAGGTGCTCCCCTATAGCACGATAGTTGCCTCCTTCGCACCCAAAGTTGCCCTAAAAAAGTATTTAGTTGCCCACAATCAACAAACAGTTTGCCTAAAACCATGTATCCAGTTGCCCAATCCTCACGAACAGAAATATTTACCAATATCGAAAAGTTATCTGGTGAATGCATTGGAGTTGCACAAAAACACCCCAAAAGTTGCTACTTTTTAAGTACAACTCCAGTGCATATAAGTCACATAGTTGTTTTTCTTTTCTACCCCAAATGGGCTCTGTTGGGCGAACTTAGTCTTTTCTATATGTGGTTGCATTTATCAATATTCAAAGTTGTTGTTGCCACCTCCTTGTTACAACAAAAATGGTTGGTGTAGTGGGGATGACGTCTCCTCCTTTACGCAGCATCTAGTTTTGGACGTCGTGTTTGCTCGGGAGCGGTGTAGAGCGCATCGTTAGACAGCTGTCGAAAGTTGACCGTTTGATTGGCATCTCAATTTGTAGTGTGGACTCTTTATCCATCGTGGGGGCCTCGGCTAGGAGGGGCGGACTTTGCTCCTCTTGTCGTCTTAGGAGATGGGATCCGGCTTGATGTCGAAGGGAGCAATCGACACTGAGGGACCCTGAGAACACCCCCTCCTCATTCGGCTTGGAGGATTTCAAACGTATGAACTTATTCAAACAAATTCGGGTCATTGGATGGTTAAAAGCATCTAGAGAGGTCGATCCCATAGTGTAATGAAGTTGCTTGTTAACAGCACTACATATGTCTCATGCTTTTTGTTTTTTTTTTCTTATTTTTACACTGGCCAACCTAATAGATAGTCCTACTAGGCCAGAAAGAAGAAGTTGCTTTCCTACAGTACTAAAGTTGTCTCCATTGCACCCAAAGTTGCTCAAGAAAAAATTAATCAAAACCTGCCCATATGGGATCTAATTTTGAAGAACTCATCTCGATAAACCCAATGGTGAAAGCGAATCTAAATTCCGATGCTCGAATCAAAAGTTACCGCTTTTTAAATTTTTCGAAACCCAAATAAATGCATGCGGTCTCTTGGATCACTCTGTGCATTTAAAAACCGAACCGAAAAACCATACCAAAAATAAACCGAACCGAACCAATTTTATGGTTTTTATGGTTTCTGGTTTCGGTATGGTATGAACTTTTCATACCGATTTGAACTTGGTTTTTATGGTATATACCGGAAAATCGAACGGTTAACCGAATAAACCGGAGTAAAAAATAAATTTATATTTCTTGAGATGAACAACCATACAAGTTGTCATTTTTCTTGTACATGAGTCAAATGCACTACTAAGCACATAATTTTTTATTGTAACATAGTCATTTTTCTATTTTTAAAATGCTAAGCATGTCCATAACCATCAACAAATGAATCAATGCATGCATATATACTTATATATATAGTCATATACTATTTGTGTAGAATAGTATGTGTTTTGAGTCATAAATTTGCTAATTATTATTACGTCATTTCCAAATTCGCGTCAACTTTGGTTTTTATGGTATATACCGAAACCATACGGAAATAATTTGGTATATACCAAAACCGAACCGTATTTTAATTTCATACCATATTTATCGAAGTATTAATACCGTACAAACTGAAAAACCATATAAGTCGAACCATGTAAACCGAATAAACCGAACACACAAGGTGACTCTTGGATGATGTAGCGTGAGGGTGTGGAGCACAATGTTGGAGCTGCTTCGTTCCGTGCGTGTGTGGGGTGGAGGGTGTGCTCGGAACAGCAAACGAGCGTAGCAACGCTAGCTAGCCACGCCAGGTATTAGACGGACACTAATAGCAATGCAATCACATTAAACAAATTGGGATCAGACACCTTAGACGAAGGCAACTTTAGTACTAAACAGAAGCAACTTCACTCCTAAAAATAACTAATTAGCAACAATAAGCAACTAACTAATAATACAGAACAACTTCGAAACAGAGGTGGATAATATGACATCACCTTCGTAAGCAACTTTCCTTCGATAAGAGGCAACCTTAGTGCTAAAAGCAGACAACTTCACTACATTTTGTGTCCTAGTTAATTTATGTAACATTCTCCTAACTTCCTCATCGGTACTTCTAAGTTGCCTATTGTTCATGCTCGTATGTCGTCATTGTTTCTAAATGGTCTATAATACTACGATGTCGTTTACCGATGATGCTCTTGTGTCTACTATTGCTAGTTATGGTAGACAACATGATGGTGAATCTTGCCACTTCAAAGTTTTTGTAGGCAACTTAGAAAAACAATGATAAACAATTTCAAAAGATTGTAGGCAACTATTTTTGCAAAGTTAGGCATCTAAGAAGCAATTGTAGGCAACTATTACCAATAGCAGGCAACTAGGCATCAATATAGGCAGTTTATATCATTTATAGGCAATTGACCATCAGCCGTAGGCAACTAAGCATCAACAATAGGCAATTGAGCAGCCATGATAGGCAAGTTGGGATAATTTACCGAATTCACAGATACACATAGTGCGGTGAAGTTGCTTTGTATGTAGAACTATAGATGCCTTATGTTTTGTGTGATTTTTCTCGTTTTTACGCAAACCAACCTAATAGTCAGTCCAACTAGGCGAAAAAGAAGAAGTTGCTTCCGTGTAGCACTATAGTTGCCTCCATTGCATCCAAAGTCGCCCTCAAAAAAGGTTTGACGAAACCTACTCATATAAGATCTAGTTTTGAAGAACTCGTCGTCAGAAATCTAACAGTGAAAACGGAACTAAATTTCGATGCTTGAATCAAAAGTTATGGCTTTTACAACTTTTTAAACCCCCAAATAAATGCACGTGAGACAGGATTTAGGCTAATTCAATCGACACCCATGTGCACTACGGGATGTGGCCAACCAATTTCCTTTTCTAGCGTAGACAACTGGACACAAGACATGCACTTACTATATACAGCGGTGCGCTCCAGACAACAAACCAGCGCAGCGACGCTCCCTAGCCACGTCCGTAGAAATTATGTATTTTTATGGTTTGCCGTGCGTATCTTTGACCGAAACATTCCTGCCATCTCTCTATTTCCAGTTCACTATATTTTTTTATTGTTTTAAACAAAAATGTATCGACAGTTTATATTGTTATTTTAATTTGAAATTTAAGGCATGCAACAATGACACCACCTATAAAATACTATGTATCAACGGGGCGCAGTGTGCCGCCGCACAGGGATATGCTAGTTGGAACTAATGCTAAGCTCAACATCATGGCTGGTAATTCCTGTATGGATGCTTATCATATGCAATTGTTTGTTAGGTACCAGATCGATCTATCACTATCTCACGATATACTTGCACGAATTCGAATTACATTCCAGCCCTGCTGTTCTTGGAAGGGAAGAAAGGAAAGTAGGTGGGGAAGGGAGAGAAGCCGCCGTCTGTCCTGATCCTTCTGGATGCCTATCTCTCTGTCGTCTGTGGCCTTAAGTAGCGAGCTGCCTGGCGAGTGGGTTCAGCAGGCCCAATCCGGCCTAACGAAATTTCAGTTGGGCTGCACAATTCTCTTGGGCCTGCTGTCGACGCGCCTCCGGGTGAAGCCGGTGATTGTCTTGGTGGTATTGGTGGTACGTGCGCTGACATTGTTTTTGTTGCAATAATGCAAATTCCATACACATATAATCTAATCCTTGGTTTATACACATATTTGAATGGGCAGTGAGCACAAGTGCACAACTCCAAAAATTAATCCAGAGGCATCCGTGCGAACACAACACCGAGCTATTAGGTGATCGTCCAGCAACACAACGTTTCGCAGAATTCAATCCATACCCAGAGCAGCATGTTAAATGCCCCATGAAAAAGATGCTCTAAACGAACAAATAGCTAAAAAGGGTGTGCCATGAAAATTACTAGCATCTTCTGCCCTGAACTTGTGTTGCTCGATCTGATTTCCCCAGAATCAGATATCTGCAATTTATGTGATCCTATTACGTAGGCCTCATCGGTACAAACTCACTTGATTTGAACACCTGCACAAAAAGGTGCAGTACAAGTAAATAAACAAATAGATGAAGAACAATATTTTGTATAACTCGACAGAGCACAACTCTGGCAATGTCAGAATTCAACACAAGAAAACATGATCGCTTAGAAAAGGCACCACTTTTTTGGCCACTAGTTCTAGATATTGTGGATCTGCACCCTTTCATCCATGTCCCATTCGTTTTAAAATATAAGGCACCTATGAGATTCAACTTTGATCAACAAGCAAGTACTTATTTTATGTCCTAACAAAATCCACCGGGCCGCCTTCTCCTCGCCACCCACCACCTCACCAGTAAACTCTCTCCTACAGTTCGATGCTTTTGATGGCAGAGTGCCTCGCACTGCTTATCCACAAAAGATAGACTGAGTTAGGATTTAAGTAGCATATATCAGTGACCGCATATCTCTGTGTCACTTGATTAAGTCATATAGGTTCCTCATGGAATCACAATGCTGAACCCAAACGCAAATCACAACATATGTCGTGTAAACTCTTCAAGTCACTTTATGTCTTACATTAGTCGGAATGGATTTGGTCCAACCGACTTAGTGAGTTTCTTATACTCGGTCACTCCCTATAATAATAATTGCCCATGTATGTTCATCAAGAAATCCTCGACAGGATTTTGCAATATCTCAGTGTATGTTGATGATTTCACATCATTTGACAACACAAGTTATTGATAAAGCACCTGATCATCCTAAGACAGGACTTTGAGATGAAGGATCTGGGTAATACCAATTTTGCTTGGGATCAAAACTCAAGCAACTTCACTCATGTATTACGGTACACCAAGTACATAGCATTGTGTGGCATTAGTTGTGACTCCTGCCTATCCATGGTACTGACCCTTTGTTGCAGGTTGGTGTGATGCTCCAGTCCATTGAACGAGTATAGCGTACACTGTATTCAGCTAAATAATGCCAGATTCCACTTTTTCCAGGCTGGTTGTTTTGGAAATTAATGAATAATAGTTCTAGGTTGGTTATTTTAAAATGAATGAACAGTTTATACGTATCTTTCACAAGATGAACTTTTGGAACATTCCTTTTACACCATAGCATTTCACTCTTGTGATCAAGTATATTCTGTAACAACACAAGCAACAAAATTGATATGGACAAGTCATATCCACCCAACACTCTCATGGATGTTCGATCTCTATACATTGAGAAAGATCTACCACTGTGAGATCACAGACACGCTTTGTTTCCTACTTGGTGTAAGAGCCATCTCATGTAAGTCTTCAAAAGAGTTCCTATTGGCTACATCCACCAATCACTCTGAACGACAACACTTGAATTCTTGTGGCTCCACGGAATGATAAATCACATACATGTGGGGTTGATACTACTGAATCACCAATCATCCACTATCTCTAAGATAATGTTCCTAGTGTTGTTTGGATTCAAACGGGTTACATAATGGGCAATATCACGATATTACCCATCTTGCAAACTAGATCATGTGACAACCTTGCAGATTTATTCACCAAGTCCCTTCCACATTCAACATTCATCTCTTGTAACACTATAAATACCTCAATCATCAATAAGGATTACACATTGTTTTCATTACATCATTAGTTTGTTCTCTTGCTGTTTCTCTTGTAACACATTATCATCATCAATACAGAATTACTGTTCCTTTCATTGTTTTATTATTACTCTTTCCAACTACACCGAGTACAAACACGTTATCACACTCCACTATCAAGGTAGAAGATGTTGAAGAGTATATGTGGATTTCCTAGCCCCTTTCCTAGCCCTTTCGTTGCGTTGGCTAGTGCATGAAGCTTAACATAGTATCAGAGCCTAAGGTCTCGAGTTCAAGTCCTGGCTTCCGCAATTTATTCAAAAACTGATGTTGTCCCCCAATATGTCCCACATGTAGGCCTCTTGAGCCATACCTCTGACTATTCACCTGTTGACTTTTCGTGTCACAGGCGAGAGGAGGTGTTGAAGTGTATATGAGGATTGCCTAGCCTCTTTCCATCAGTTCGGACTTTTGGTTGCGTTGGCTAGTGCGTGAAGCTTAACAGAAGAAACTACGACGATGAGATGTCATTCCTCACATCTCTTTCTCCGCCTTCTCGCGGAGGATCGCCACCATCACTTGATAGCGCTGTCGCTTCATCCGCCATTGTTGGGGTGTTTCACCTGGACAATTAGGCCTCATAGTGGTCGCTGCCACCACCCTATGTTATGGACAGCGCCGCGTCGCCCCAATGACTACCACGCCGCCCCAATGAGTGCAAGGGCCGGAGACCTCAACCCATGGTTGATGGTTGGATTGAGCGCCCCAACATTGGACGTAGAAGGCGCCGCCAAGCCTTGGTCCTGCCGCATCACGGATGACCCGCTACCCAGTGCATGGGTACATACTGTACTCGGTGTGCTCCAGGCTCTTGCGCTAGGCTCTCAGGCTGCTGACACCGACAGAGGAGGCCGCACACACATCACAACCATCGGCATGGACCGGCGCAGGAACGAGCGCGGGACTGACGCGGGACCAAGCGTCGCCTACAAGCCGGTGTGGATATTTGTCTTTATCGCCACGCCGTCATCTCCGTACACATCAGGCTCGTCGCCACCTCTACAGATGCATTGTCGCCGCCGACAATCAAGCTCGCAAATGAGCACCTCAAAAGCACCGCCGCCTCTAGCGACACCTCGTTGTGCGAGGAGGGCTTTGTCCCTCCACCATTGATATAGCTTGAGGAAACATGCAAGGAGACGCTACACTTTGAGACCTACACCGCTGACGCAACTAGAGCAAGTTGGATCCGGAGAGGTTTCTAACTCTAACGGGCGCCAGAACGGGGGCAGTTAAAGTTTGCGGCGGTCCAAGCCCATGCTCTTATGGCCTTTTTGCTAAGTACTCCATATATTTTTCAGGTTTCACAGAAGGTCACTCTAACAATATTAATTATGTATTTGTTTTTTTAGCCCCTCTATTTATTACTGAGTCTATTTCTGTTTCACTCATGTTTCTTTTACTCTAGAACTTCTGTAAATGTATATAGCCCCTCTGTATATAGGTGTCTCCAAAGTACAATACAAATAGTTCAACTAAAGTCTTACATAGTAGCCACACGCTCAAGCCAAGCAACGACGCGCGACTTTGTGCAGCCCACAGTTGTTGAACTGCAAGCACAGCCTCTCTGAGCTAACCCTCCGTTGCTCCGCGTGCTCGCTCAGTCGCTCTTGGCATCTCACCGCCAGCGCCATTCCTGAGTTCATGACTTATTTTTTAGATTGTTCGTGATCCAGTTTACCGCTCATGTCTCAGATTTATTTAGATACTGGTTGGAGGCTTTGGACTGCATTCTCAATTATATGATGTTCGTATGAACCCTATTCTATTATTTAGATACTAGTTGGAGGCTTTAGACTGCATTCTGAATTATATGATGTTCGTATGAACCCTAATTCTATATTTCTGTGGGCTCAAAGTTTTGGCATATTTAGACGAACCAAGATTAGTATAATGATATACATGTGCACTAGCAAAAGAATATCTTGCAAGAATGTTTGTTGGGACACAGCCCACATAGCCCCAACTCTGGATCTGTCATGCTGCTTAATATATAGTTATGACAACAAATGACAAAAATAAGTGAAGCATGAAGCCTGTTGTCTCAATATAGCCAGTCCTAAGCCCGGATAAAGGAGGAGGGCTGTGATAGGCTTGGCAAGCCAACGTGAAAACTCAGCCACTCTTATGGAGATGAAACCCAAAAAAGGGTCAAAGTCGGATGGATGAAGTGACGCCAAGCTTCTGACATTCTCTGTGACAAGAGAGTACCACAAAAGCTGAAAGGCAAGTTCTATAGGACGGAGGTTCGACCCGCAATGTTGTATGGCACCGAGTGTTGGCCGACTAAAAGGCAACATGTTCAATAGTTAGCTGTGGCAGAGATGCGCATGTTGAGCTGGATGTGTGGCCACACAAGAAAGGACCGAGTCCGGAATGATGATATACGAGGTAGAGGTGGGGTAGCACCGATTGAAGGGAAGCTTGTCCAACATCGTCTGAGATGGTTTGGGCATATTCAGCGCAGGCCTCCAGAAGCGCGCCTGTGCGGGCGGCTAAAGCATGCTGATAATGTCAAGAGAGGTCGGGGGTAGACCGAACTTGACATGGGAGGAGTCCGTAAAGAGGGATCTAAAGGACTAGAGTATCATCCGAGAACTAGCCATGGACAGGGGTGCGTAGAAGCTTGCTATTCATGTGCCAGAACCATGAGTTGGTTGCGAGATCTTATGGGTTTCACCTCTAGCCTACCCCAGCTTGTTTTGGACTAAAGGCTTTGTTGTTGTTGTTGTGGCATGAAGCGGAGTCAGGTCGCTAATGGTGGTAATCCAACAACGAGGCAGATCGGGATATAGGAAGGAATGGGGCAGAGATCAAGGGAGGACAGAGAAGATAGGAGTGGCTGCAACGTAGGATCAGGTTCATTATGTGGCAGCTTACGTGGTACAGTTATAATTCATACGAATTCAGTGGTATAATTTTTGCTCCTGCTGCAGTCTGTCTTGTTGGTTAAATTTATGGTCGAACTTAGATCTCAAAAAACACGGGCGCACTACATTGTGGAATGGAGGGAATACAACAAATGTTCCAGGTACAGTGCACAAGGATTTAAAAAATACTCACCTTCTCAAGAGGTTGTCTAAGCATGTCGTAGTATTTATGTTCATAATGCCTTGTGTCCCTCCAAAACTGAAGAAGCAAACCAAATAGTGAACACAACAACACAATAGTCCCAAAGTTATAGCAAGATATTATACTTCAACATACATGCTCAAGATTTCCCTTCCACGCCTCGTTTGCAAAATCAACCTGTCAAAAGTTGACGATGAATAATTTCCATGAACACAACGAGTTATAATTGACCTTTAGGAGGAAGCCTACCATTTTAACAGCGTCATGAGATGTATCATCATCCTTTCTTGGTAAGAATTTTTGAAGATCCTGATATTCAAGAAAAAGAATGGGCCCTAATCAACCATGTAATATGAGAAAACAGAGATAGCAAAAGAAGTATACCATTATTGCTCGGATTGCATAACATCCATCAAAGCAATGCCCAGTCAAAGCATTAAATGTATCCAATAATTTCTTAAACGATTCTTTTTCCTTCAAAAGGAAAAAAATGTTAATATACGAAATATGGATTTAAATATAAATATAAATAAGAAAAGTACCCAATCAATAGAAGAAGAATCAATACTGAAAAAGCCTTCTTCATCCAGCAGATCCATCAAACTTGCAAGTTGACCTTTCACCTGGAATTTTTCAATGTAAATACATGGTTCAACTGAGCATTAGATTATACTCTCTGAAAAGTCTGAACCATGAATTGTTCAGAGAGGTTAGGTGTGGTCTTTTTTTTTCCTAGAAGAATTGCATTGAATTACTATTGAGAAGTAGAGCCCTCCATGAAAAAGGACAAGCATCACCAGGAGAGAAGATTACACTAACCTCTCTGAAAAGTCAAGTTGAAAATACAGAACAGGTTTCCATACCTCATCATTAAGATCTCTCAAGCTCTGAGTGTAACCGTTCATTTCGTGTTCCCGCTTAGCAATCTTGGTCATTCGCTATAAAAGAGTAAAAGTGTGTAGGAGAATAATTTGTAACATAATCATCAAAAACAAAAGAAGAAGAGTGTAAAATCGACCAAGGAATTCATGCGAAGTAACAAGTACCTCAAAGGACATTTTGGCAAGATCGTTATCCAGTTCTTCAAACTGACCACTCTCATCATCTCTGCGAGCACTTTCCTGAAAAAAAGACGACATACAAACAATGCATAAAGAAATTAATACTTAATAGATAGATGTGTGGAGCCATATAGTGGAACCTTTCCAACAACAGAAAATTATGTTCTACCATGAAAGAAGAGAAGTCAATAGCATCATCCCGTGTGCATGTCGCCAAATAATTATCCATATAATTATCAAACTCTTCATGCAGACGTACTTGTTTTTTAGCTGTATAATACTGGACAAAAGGACCTCCCAAGTTAATACAGACTAGAAGGTGACCAAGTTAAAAGAGCTAAAGAACCAACAAGTCAAAATTTAGTAGTTGCGAGATGGTAACAACAATATTGTTGATACGACCAAATTCTGGTCTGACTGCTGGTTGCAAGGTGAAACAGTGGCGGAGTTGGCTCCTAATTTGTTCTCTTAATTCTCAAACAAGACATTAATTGGTGACGCTGGCTCAAAAGCTCTTACCAACCGAAGATAGGTGACTGACATTAAGGGACCAGCCGCAGCCTGCAGCATCTTTTCACCCCCGCTGCCTACTATGTGATCAAGCCCCGGAAACTATGCGACACCTCTTGATGGACTGCACCTTCGCCCAGCAAACCTGGCATGAGGTAATGACTCTAGGAGTTCAGATACCTACACCAAACCATGAGGCAACGCTAATGGACTGGTGGCTGCGCGTGACACAAGCAGCAGCAACACTGCAGCGCGAAGCGCTGCCATCCGTCACCCTCATCGTGCCTTGGATGATCTGGAAGCACAGGAACGACGTGCGTCTTCGACAATGCCAGTCCTTCAATTGCAATTCTTGTAGGCAGGATCAAGCACGAGGCCTCTTCTTGGGCTATGGCCGGCGCTCTAGGACTTAAAACTGTCTTGCCCTCCACCTGGGACGTCCACTGACTCCCTCCCATATATTTGTGACCTCCTAGGAGGATTGTACCATATTCTACCTTTTCAATGAAATGAAACGCAAAGGTCTTTTGCGTTTTCTCGAAAAAAGTTAAGGGAGCATTAATTGTGCAAGTTATTGTCGAATATCTTCAAATTTGGGATATGGTTGACAACTTTGTCTTACACCATGTGTGCCGTATCAGCCTGCAATGGTTGCTCTCTGGGATCCATCGAGTTTGCGCCCTGGAAAAGGATTTGGAAATCTTCAGCTCTGCTGCTTTGATTTTTCATCTGATTGGCTGTCAAGAAACGCTGCTGGACAGCTGATTGGTTATCTATAAGCGTGGGCTGCCGCACTCTGCTGCTTGACCATTGTGTGATCAAGAAGAAATTCAGCACATCCTGGTTTCTTGTGTCTCATGGCAAGTCTGGATGCTGGCTCTCCAAAAGTTGGTATATCAGCTACTGCCCCCCAACCTGGTGTAACTTTTTTCTCCAGGTGGTGGTGCAGTGTTATCAAGAGGACTCTCCTAAAGAGATGAGTAAAGGTCTTAAGTCCCTCATCATTCTGGTTGTCGGGAATTATGGAAGCACCGGAATGCTTGTGTGCTGAGGGAGCAAACCCTTGTATTCCTATGGTTTTACAAGTGGTGGCTAGTGAAAGTCGTTTGTGGTGCTTTGCTGGAGCTGCAGCACTCAACAAATTGCTCATGTGGTCACTTACCCTGGACACTTAGTCCACCTTGGGGTAGTGTGTGGTAGTGGTCGCTGTTCTTCTGTGTGTGGCGCAACGGTTTTTTGCGTGTGTTCTGGGAGCAGGCCAGTCAGCCTCTCCTTTGTACTCCCTCCGTCCCAATATAAGTGTCTCAAGCTTAGTACAACTTTGTACAAAAGGCAGTACAAAGTTGAGAGACTTATTTTGGGATGGAGGGTGTACTTTATTCCTTTCATCTTAATGAAACAACACGGAGCTCCCCTGCATCGTTCGAGATGAAGAAAAAGGCAAAAGCTTATAAATAGGTATTTTTCTGGCTTATAAGCCAAAACTAAGCCTAACGAAACACCCCTAAGCTAAAGGCAGTAACCTTTGTAAGCTTGCACCTCCGTTGAGCAGTGAGTTTACTGAAACAGAATTCAGAGCTTAACTAAAAGCTAATGTATAATTTTGTGAAGGATCCTGAATCTCACTTTTGGCAGAAAAATTGGACTAGGCTGTTTTCTCTGGCTCCTTTGACTTGAATAATACTTGTATTTTATCAGGACACCATACAAGTAACACACTGTAACACTGATGCTAGATGACACCAACAGGCAAATTAACAACTCTGGCATTCCTCCATCTCTGTTTGTGATATACTATATTACAATGAAGTAGCTTATGCCGGACTTCACTAAGTTTACGCAGGTTGATCCCCCCAAAATAAAATCTTATAAGTATGTTCAACCATTTAAACAATCAAAGCTTGTCAGCTGGCAGAAGTGTATAAGAAGTTGAACCAACAAGTCTACTGATGAACTATAACATATACACAACAAAAGAGAACTCATAGTTCTGTTCACAACGAGTCAACAATTGCATGCATTCACGTCATATGCTAGTTTTAGATACAATCTTCCGCATAAGCATGTGCACACCAAAAGTTATACGATAGCTATGTGTATAGCCCTGTACTTGCATGTAACAGCCCCTCAGTTACTAGCTTAATAGGTACTCCCTCCATGCTTGAAAAGAAGGCATGCAAGTTTCGTCTAAAGTCAAAAGGCACAAAGTTCGACTAAGTTTATAGAAAAAACTATCAACAACAACAATACTAGATAGGTATAATATGAGGCCTCTTTTGGTTCATAGGATAGGATTATCGTAGGAATAGGAATTTTGTAGGAAATGAGATGACATGTATCTCAAATCCTATGAGTAGGAATAGGAAACGAGATGTCATTTGGTTGACATCAAAGGAATTTTTCCATTGAGTCTAGGCTCATTTTTATTTTCCTATGAAATGTGAAGGATAGGAATCAATCCTATGTAGGAATAGGAATTCATTCCTATGAACCAAAGGGCTCTAAAGGAAAAAAATCCTATAAGAATCCTATCCTCTAAAATTCCTATAAAATTCCTGCAAACCAAAGGAGGCCTGAAAGTATATTTTATTGTGTATTCAGTTATACTAATTTGGTATTGTAGTTTTTGTATAAACTTGGTCAAACTTGGCACTGTTGGACTTCAATCAAAATTTGTAAGCCTTCTTTTCAAGCATGGAGGGAGTACATAATTGTGTTACACAGTTCTAGTAATCCAGACACATTTATTGTAGCACCTGACCATCTCATCAGCAATAATGCTAAATCTATTAGAATATCAGTGCACATAACACAGTTTGGATTTAAAATATGCATGGATACAACTTTGGGAATGGGGAAATACAATTAAAAATAGTAATGGCGTACCCCAGACTGTTCCTTCTTACTCTCGAAGTATACCGATGCATATGGCCGCAAATGCGCCAAGAAATCATCAGGGTCAGGTTCCAATGGCTGTGAGAAAGAACTAGATTAATAAAGTTCTGGCCACGCCCCCCAAAAAAGAAAATTAATGGACAAACCTGAATAATTGCACACCCTTCAGCTAACTCACGGGCACTTGTTAGCAGTAGCTTCTTGTGGCTCTAGAAAATATCAATTATTTAGCTTGCAACATAGGTGAGAAAAAATAATCTAGGATACATACGAAACAACTTTAAGACATCATAATAACCTCGCGTATCAAGGGATGAAACTGAGGCTCCCAGAAAATCAACAACGAATCAAGGAAAATCTACAAGAGAGATAGTCAGTCCAACCTTCCGTCAAATGAATTACAGAGTAAATTAATACTTACATCAACTGCCCTTAGTGCATAACCTTGCCAAAGGTCAGATTGTGGATGACAGCTTTCCTCAAGACAATCCATAACATCATCCGGACAATCAGTTTGCTGTAAATGATCTAGGATCAAGTTAGGGATGTCCCTGTTACAGAAAAGTACTCCCTCCGTTCCTAAATATTTGTCTTTCTAGAGATTTTAACAAGTGACTACATACGAAGCAAAATGAGTGAACCTACATTTCAAAATATGTCTACATACATCCGTATGTTGTAACCATTTGAAATGTCTAGAAAAACAAATATTTAGGAACGAAGGGAGCAAGAACCAGGCCAAATATCTTAATGTAAGGTTTCAGATTGATAAGTTGGAGCAAACACTTGTCGATCTCATCAGTACGTCACCGATAGCGTACATCACGCACCTTTCTCTTAAAAACAACAAAATAAACTAACATCAAACAGGAATAAAATGCAAGTACATATTGCAAGCTGAAGGTTATCAAGAATACAGTACTCACCCGTAGCATACGGGACATGATTCGCAAATGAGGATGTTGCAAGCTGTTAATGGCATACTTTGCCTTAAACTCTGGATTTAATCTCTCAAGAAGAGCATTACCGTTTAAAAGTTTACGCTGCAAAATTAGTTCATTAGTGCAACTTACAGTTTTATTAACAAAATATAAACTCAGAAAAATTGTAGTGTTCTTAAATCCCCAATGAAGTTATGTTGTACAAAACAAGGCTTTTGAAGGCAACTCCCAAAGGTAACACCCAAGACTTTTCTGGTTGTATCAGTAATCTAACAAGTTTTTTCCAGCTCTATAAGGGCGTACCCAGTGCTGAAAGCTCCCACACAAGGTGTGGTCTGCGGAAGGAATTTCTAGACAGCCTTACCCTTGCATAATAATTCTGCAAGGAGGCTGGTTCGAACCCAGGACCTCCAGGCCACAAGTGGAGAGACTACCACTGTGCCAGGCCCGCCCTTCTTTTTCCAGCTCTATGTCTAGAGGAATTTGTTTTAATTTGAAATGACCGTATCAGAAATCCAACAAGTTTTTTCCAGCTCTATCTCTAGAGGAATTTGTGGAATTTTGAAAATAGCAAATGCAGTCCTAGCAGGAGCTCAAAAAGGCGGTAAAATAAACCAAACATTCAAAATAAATACCCACAAAAAAGAATCATTGCCTCCCAAAAATATTGATTCTTGCAAGCACATGCATGCAACAAGCTGTGTGCCTCCTTAAGTTTAAAAAATGACAATATTTGCATTTGTTCATATGGTTGACTTCGATTGGCACAGTAGGACGCCATGGAACCACAAGAAACACGATGGAATCTAGTTTACTCAAAAACGGTGTAGGCTAGCTTAGATGTGTTTTGGCAGCTGGCACGAATGGGATTAGCGGTGGGAGATGGCATGAGGTGACTGGGTGATGCAAGATGACAGAAGGAGAGAGGATTCAGGAGGGGTCTGTTGCTGCTATGTTCATAGGTTTGCACCTGTCGGATTTGAGAAGGAAGACTGGAAGATGAGTGAATGGACGACTGCCAAGTCCAATCTTTATAAGTAGGAACAAAATGTCAATTGCACATATACAATTTTGTAACGAAAAGTAAAATCATTCCAATTGACAAATGATTTGGGATATCAAATGCATCCAATATTAGAAGCGAAAAATCATATCATACTAGCAAGATGCCCGTGCATTGCACAGAACATCAAGATGCATTATTTTACAAAACACCTATTGTGATTGACCCATGCAGGAGTAATCCCATGTGTAAAAACTAATGATATCTCGAGAATTTCATCGAAAAAATGGTATCTCGAGAATTTCATCAAAAAAATGATATCTCAAGAAAGATGAGAGATAAGGTGAGGAGTGGGGCGCGGTGGTGATTGGTGGTCGGACTTAGCAGAGGCATGGGGATGGACGACGCCGGCAGCGGCCACCATGCCAGATTGTTCCGGAGGCTTCTTTTTCAATTACTCAACAATGAAGTTGTGGGAGATAAGGATGAACAAGAGGTGCGGGTATCCTTTTGCAAAATTGCCATAGTTTGCTTTCTATCTGTCAGATATAGATCGAACGGTCTATATTGCAAGATGGCAGGCACACCATCATCACCAACTCGGTTTTTTATAAGAGTAGAGATAGAGATGTAGCCTAACATAACCCTGGTTCCAGCCAAACTGCCCCTCAATCAAAATTTGTTTTGCATCATCAAGATCCATAAGGGCAAGGCAGGCAACAGCGAGTACATATCATGTGGCATGTGCTAATCAATGGCGAACAAGAACACAATACAAGAAACATCAAGACCAGCATTTGCATCATTCCAACATTGTGCTTACTGGAATTTTATCTTGTTCATTGGTAGGAATCCAAGCCTATAGCAAAATACGTCTTTCAGATAGCAGTTCTCCTAACACTAGAGAACAAGCCGTCTTCACACAAATTTTTAGTTTTAGACACGCCTTTTTCATACTAATATTTGATTGATTGTGATAGCCTACAAGCGATTTTGCCTTGAATGAACGATGAAAAGTTTATCCCGTGAGCTGGGGTCAAAAGGCCTACAGACTTAGAGAACAATGATTTTATTGGCATTTGTGGAACCCCACAACATAATATTTTAAATTATCTGTACATGCCTAGGCAAGTCAATGATGTACAATTACTGTAAGGTACTCATAGAAGGCAAACAAAACATGTGTATGGACACCAGAAAACATGTTTCCTTGACATGGTCAGACACAACGGAGCATTTTATTCAACATTGGATAGTATGTGCTTAATAAATGAATATCACATGATGGAGCAAAAATTACCTCCAGACAGTCGTTCATTGTATCCACCTCATGCAGCATTTCCATATAAGTAGGAAAATATCTGTCAAATTCTTCATTGAACTGCGCAAAGCATAAAAGAGAACATATTGTGAAGAAAAATAAGCACTAGAAGTAAGCCGGGTAACTTCTTTGAATGTGAGACATAAAAATATAAGAAAAACAAGAGAACTCACCTCCCAATTCCACACAGAGTGCTTTGGGAAAATATTTGGAGCAGACAAAGACGCACAGTAATGAAGATACTTCAATTCATTATTGAACCAATCGATGAATCCATCCGCACAGGTTTTTCTGTCTACATTTCGCCATTCGTCATAGTAACCTGGTAAAAAATACATGCATCATAGTAGAATTCACTTACAGTGTTTGACTGAGCTGAGCTTTGCCGAGAAGAAAAGGCTGATGCCAGTATACCAAAGCAGCATAATAGCTATATGCTCGTGATTTAAGTTAACCTTTACAAAAGTATCTCACACCTAAGGCCAATCATACTATAGGGAGCTAAATGGAAAATCCAGAAGGACCAGCAACCAACTTGCTTTGTTACTACAGTGCACTCATGGATTATTATCCACATGATCACTCAGGCATCATTACATTGCATCTCATGCCAATAATTATGTAATGCATTTTAGACTTAGAAGTACAACAATCACCAAGAAATGTCAATATGCTATTTAATTTAATGCAGTTTACTCCGAACCATCTAGAAGAATTGGTCCATTAGCAACCAGTAATAAGCTAGATAACAATGATCCAAAAGAAGTCATGGCATGTCACTGTCAATATTAGACCTTATAGCCATCAAATTTTACAGACTCAAGAAAGTAATTACCAATTAGCACACAGAATTTAGACCTGCTATTTACGAAAACAGGACAGAAAACTTCTGTACAACACATTTTGTATTGATTTGAGCGCAAATATGGCTTGGACCCTTGAGATAACAACAAATTACAAGTACACAATAGGAGGAGATACATTCATAACTTGCCTGATTGTGTAAGTAAACTTTGTATATTTCTTGACCAAGGCAAACAACATCATCCATAGAACTCACTTCATTGCTTGAACTTAACTCCGATCTTAACCGTGAGATTCCACTTTGAGGACTCCTATCACTAAAACGGACAATGGTTGGAAGCATTTCATTAAGAATAAACTGTTTCAGTCTCTCATCATCAGTAGCAACAGCAAGGCGGATCAATGCATGAAAAAAGGGTAGTGCTTCCATAGTTGCTTGATGATCCACCAAACACCCAAACAAGTACATACTAAACCTCCCAAAGCAATTGTGAAGTAAAAGATACCTACAAGAAGCATTGCTAAGTAGTAAGTAAATATGTAGTGATCACACAAAAAAAAACTAACTGAATGACGTTCATACCCCATAAGAGAGCTGGAAGATATGGATTTCAAGTCAGACTTTGGACAATTCAAATCCGGAAGGCCGCTATTAAGTTCTTTTGATGCTAAGACCCTGAGCAATAAAGATACAGAACGAGTGAATTTAAGCACCAGCTCCACTTCTAATTTCTTGAGTTTGTCTTCCGGTCCGTATAGATCGCCAAAGAAATCTGGTACTTTAGCTCGGCCCTCGTGTATAAGACTGAGCCACGCATAACGAAAATTTCGCTCACAGTAGAAAAATAAAGATTCCAACAACAACAGCACCCATTTGTCCCAACATTCTCGAGGGCAACATCTGACTAATGGAATGAAGGTGAGCTCTATGAATTTCCCCAAATGATCAAATTCCATGAAGCTTATATCCGCCACAAGAGCATGGATGAAAAGAGAGCTGTCCAATTCAAAAAATGATCTTCCAACGTTCGCGCACAAGCCTATGACATTGTACCTGCAACATTATAATCTTTCAAACACCCAGACAATTGAAAGATCAGCTGGAAGCAGTTCAGTGTCATCTGGCACATTAGGACCTCCATTGCAGGGTATTAAATAGTGATCTGAACATAAATGCACATGTTGGCCAACTAATAGGCGACATGTCCAACAGCTAGGTGTAGCAGAGATGCGCATGCTGGGATGGATATGTGGCCACATAAGAAAGGATCGGGTCCGGAATGATGAGATACATGATAGAGTTGGGGTGGCACCAATTGAAGAGAAGCTTGTCCAACATCGTCTGAGATGGTTTGGGCATATACAGCGCAGGCCTCCAGAAGTGCCAGTGCATAGCAGACGGTTAAGGTGTCCTGACAATGTCAAGAGAGGTCGGGACAGACCAAACTTAACGTGGGAGGAGTCCGTAAAGAGGTATGAAGGACTGAAATATCACCAAAGATTTAGCCATGGAAGTTAGCTATCCACGGGCCAGAACCATGACTTGTTGTTGTTGTACGACTTCACAATATAGAAAGGGTGTATATCACTAATGCACCCGGAATACAATTCTTTTAAAACATATCTCTAGAAACAATAGAATCGGTTTGACAAACAGGTGTGAAGCAGCAGACTTACCCAGTCTCTCGAATTTCACGTAAGCGTGTTCCGATAGCATCCACCCTAATAGCATCAACTCCATCATTGTCAGGTAAACTATTAGTCTCCGGTAGAAAAGTGAATATCTCCATGGTACTCATGAGTTTAGCTCTTCTAATAATTTCTGGCAGATCATACGCAGACTGATCCGTCCAAGCCATGTGTATGAAATGAAGGATCTGAAGTAAATGTGAAACATTGTAACTACATAATCACAATAAACCATGAAAAACAGCAATGTAAACTTGGTAGTTTTCATAAGCATTTGAACAGAGGGAGAACCTCAAAAAAATATCACTAGTTGTGTCACTGACAAATGGGGCCCATGCACATACATCTCTGCAATACTAGTTTAAAAACAGAAGTGATTTTTCCTATTTGCTCTCTGAAAAATCCTAAAAGTATATGGGTTCTACTGTCACAATCTGTAAAAAATTAAATGTTTGTGGTAGTTATTTACCCGTAAGAGCAGGGTAAGCATTAGCTGTAGAAAGGTAGATGAGTGCTGGTAATTAGCAATTGATGTTGGAGAGCATTTTTCCTGTGTTCCTGTAGAATGTTCAATTTTGCTTCCTTTGATCTCCTCAAATGACTTTACCAACAAATGTACTGTCTTCATAAATTGATCATCGCAAAGAAGACCAGACAGACGATATGTGTAACTCATGTATTCTTCATCCCACTCTGACTGGGTCCAAATTTTGTTCAAAGGGTTCAACAGAGACATAAGCAACTGCTTCTTACATTCAATCCTGACAGACAAAAGGCATAAAAATTGTTTTGCGTCATGATCAGCTGTAGTGAACTTTATAAATTAGTGCACTTAATGCGACAACATGGAAGTCTAAAATGATGTTATTGCCAATGTACCCTGGGCAGGCCATCACACTGATGAATGCTTCAGACAGGAGATTGTGCTCCCAAAGAAGTAGCTTGGCCTTTCCTTGATAGCCTGGCATTACTTGAAACTTACCCTGCACCATCAGTGATACTAGAACAGTCAGGGACGTAAATCCCTAGAGCAGCATAGCAAAAACTACGATGGCTATTTTCAGTATCCAAACCTCAGAGCAAAACATAAGCTACGATGCGCCAATAAGATTCGGGATACAACAACAACAACAAAGCCTTACAGGGCCTGTTTGGATTCATGCCAAAGCACTCCCTACCAAAAAGTTGGCTAGCCCACATAATTTAGCTACTGTTTGTATCGATGCCAGAAAATTGGCTCGCCCACCTTGCCGGCTCCCCTCCATGTTATTCACGCCAATGTATGGGCGAGACGAGGGTGCCGAAAAGCTTCGCCAAAAGATTGGCGTGGCGACTTCGGTTGTTAAATTGGTGGGCCCGGCGTGCATGCAGTAGGATTTGGCAATTATTTTGGCTTCTAAACAATCAGCAGCGCTTTTTACTGAATATAAAAAATGTGGGCCTTTGCGTGATTACTGCATGCAACGTGGTGGCGCACATAATTAACGACTTCCAACTGCAGCATCTCTCTCTTGTATAATTGATGACTTCTCTCTTCACGCCCACTCTTAGAATCAATTTGTAATTTTCTTAATGTTAGATAATAAATGTATTTATATACTTCCAAATCTAGTATCTCAATTTTCGTGGCCATAATGGTCACAATCCAAACAACAACATGCCAAAATTTTGGAGGCTGTAATGGTCACAATCCAAACACCAATGGCTTGCCAATATTTTGGTAGGGCTAACTGGGGCTCAAACTAAACATACCCTCAGTCCCAAACATGTTGGGGTAGGCTAGTGTTCAAACCCATAAGATTCAAGATATTCAAAGAAATAAAACTTCGCCACACCCCAAAACTCTGCAATGTATTTACTGCTCGACGACAGCAACCTCTCCACTAGGGCTCCATCCCTTCCGTCAGCTTCCCTATTTTTCTTACCTATGCTAGCATTGAAACTAGATGTTTATTTTTGTCCCTATTTGGGGATTCTTCCACCTCTCCATTGCTGGTTCTCTCCTCAATGGCCATTGTCAACCCATCATATACCGGTTGAGCATGATTTAGCCTGGGTACATGTTTAATGCTAGAGTGCATGTTTAGTTGGCAAGATGGATTTCTTCTCTAGCCTATGGCGTGGCAAGGTCGGCTGGAGCCAAGTCAATGGGAAAATATAAAAGAGTGCATATGGTGAGCCTGGATAAGGTGTAAACCGAAGTGCAATGTGCCCATCCGTAAATTGATAATAACATGGTCCACAAAAAAATAATTCAGTTATTTAGTCTTCAAACCAACCACAATTCCCGCACATACACCATATTCAACCAAAAAAACCTGTTACAGTGCACGTACACAGCCTAACTAGCTCCAGTCTAACTCTTACAAACCAGGTTACAATAAGTCCAAATTCCGATACTGTGATGATGGTGCATTACAATTATACATGTTACTCCCTCCGTTCCATTTGAACCAAAACCGCGACAAGAATTACGGAACACAGGGAGTACAAGGTAGGTCAAGTCACAATCATACAGTTTCATAATGAAAACACCTACAGGACATGTGTATTATCATAACTCCAAAAACAAATGTTTTAAGAATCACTTGAACTTTAGAAGAGGTAATTCGGCAACCACAAGTCCAAATATGTGGGGTAAAAACAATAAGAAAATGGAGAGAATAACACTACACTTACCAGACATTTTGACCCAAAAGACTCGGTGGGTCTTTCCAAATCACTAGTAGCATTACCCTGAACAGGATCATACTCTTGATCATCAAGATTGTTAACAGCCAGGGCCTGATGGAAGATAGGCAACAAGATATAAACATATATTGTTGATGGATAGGTATAGTATCACGCACAGTACTTGTTAATGAGTTCTTTGAAGGAAGCCCCACCTCCAATCCTGGTTTATCAGTGTCATTTACCACTTGCTTCACAGATAAGCTAGTGGATGGATCAGCTTTGAGACATGAAGGTTTAAAACAAGAATCAGGAGAAGGTGGTATAATGAGTGGATATTCTAGATAGGGAAGAGCAACTGATAAGCCTGCATTTTCATCTTTCTGAGCCCAAGGTCCCAGCCTTGCAGTTTGAACATGTATTTGACGAGATGACATTGTATTGGAGGATGCAGAGAGGTCAGTAGTGTGTCTGTCTTGACTCCCATCTCCCCCTACAGAAGAAGAAAAATATAAGAAATGAGCAGACACATTTGACAACTATGCATAGATATTCAATATGTATTCCAGTGCTGATGAGTAGTAACAAAAAGAACGCAACATCCTATATATCTAAGCAGGTGATCCCATTTTCGAGCACATGCGAGCCCTCCACATTCCATTTTCCAGCACATGCAAGACTTCCACACCATTATTTTCTTTTTCAGCAACAAAAAATTCAACTGAAGCAGGTCACGAGCTATTATAACATGCAACCAACCTCCATTTACTGCTATTTCTGATATTGTTCATATGGCAAGAATATCGAGGGGTATTATTCTCATACATTCTAATTATATTTTCAATAATTTTATTGCTATATATATAAATTCCTGCAGCAATTCCAGCATACTCTCTCCATAACTACTCCCTCCATTCCAAACAAAGCTAGAACATCTTATAATTTGGTAAGGACAGAGTACATTGTAAGCAGGAAAGGGTCTATTATTTTTAGCCACTAGGTTAAATTTAATTATTAAAAGACACTCTGCACATAAACTAGTACCAGGATATAGCAATATTTTGCGTCTGCAAGTTTGATGGTTGCCATTTCTCAACTATTATGTTTTCAGATAGAATTTACTATTGAATCCTCAAAAAAAAGGTCAGATTAAAACAAGTACAACTCATGACAAAACTAGAACATCTTACAATTTGGAAAGGACGGAGTACATGGTAAGCAGAAAAGTATCTATAACTTTTAGCTGCTAGGCTAAAATTTAATCATTAAAAGATGTTCTGCGCATAAAACTAGTACCAGGATACTGTCCATATTTTGCATCTGCAAGTTTGATGGTTGCCCTTTCTTAACTATTATTATGTTTTCAGATGGAATTTACCGTTGAATCCTCAAAAATGTTGAGTTACTATATACTCCATTTATTTTCTCTCCAGCAAGAGTTCTCAAACAATACCATGTTAGTGGCTTAAGAGCAAAAGGTGCATCTTACCTTTGTTCTGTTTGATGGAATAAAAGGCTAGTACATCTTCTTCCGTGATGTAAGGAGAGAAGAAATCCTGCGTGTCAATCGATTTATTAACTTGAGAATTAAAGACACTTCACAAAATTGATTTACACATTTCTACTTGGTTTTATTGTCAATAATTGCCAAAATCATGTAATAAAATAACCAAGCTAAAAGATCTCCAACAGAGCTGAATATGCATATATCCCATAAAGCGGAAGTACCACTTAACCTTACCAAACAAGTTAGTACGAAGTAAAAACAGAAATACCCCCTGTTGTACTGTGTGTGTGCATGCGCTTAAGGCCCATGTGGCCCATGTAACCCAGCAAACTATATATGTGCTGCCCTCCTGCATAGGAAACACTTAACCCCAAAAGAATACAACACCACAGGTCAGCTCTCTATCCTAGCCGCCACCCCTCTCTCCGGTACTTCAACATGGGGTCAGAGCTTGGGTTCCCAGCAGTGTTGATTGTCGCTGGCTGGTGATGCTTGCGGCGACTGTCTGGGAGGAGGAGGCTTGTATGGAAGGGAGGTGAAAACACAGATCTGAGGGGTGGAGGTAGCAGAGAGGTTGAAAGTGGGGAGCCGTGGTTGCTCGAGGTTGCTAGGGGTGTAACTCAAGCTTGGAAAGATAGGGGACAGCCAGAGATTGGCAAAGGCGTTGGAGAAGCTAGCTGAGCTCCTTGCCGTCAAGGCAGAGGGTGTGCCTTACCCAGGTGTGCTTGTTCCTCAGCCTGAGGTGATTCAGAAAATAGAATTGATGCCAAATGACATCAACCTGACCTAAGCTGGTCTAGAAGGGCATTGCTAATATTGTGGACAAAGGGGCTGAAAGGCTATGTCAATGAACCGGAAAACAGGGCAAGTGAAGAGAGGAAGAAGTGGAGTGTCATCAACTCTCTGGTGGTGGCATGGCTGCTGAACTTCTTGACTCCATCCATTGCAGCAGCCGTGGAGACTCTTCCCCATGCAAGCAGAGGTATGGAAAACCCTGGAAACAATGTAATCCGGGAAAGGGAACATAATGCTTATGGCACAGACTGAGGATAGAGTAAATGAGTTAAAGCAGGGGGATAAATCGGTGATGGAATATGTAGCAAAATTGCAGCATTTGTGGGCTGACTTAGACCGCTATGATCCACTGGAATTGCCACATTCAGAATGTATATAGTTGCCACTTGCCACTAAGAAGTGGGTAGAGCATAGGAGAGATGAAATTCTTGAAAGGACTTCACTCAGAATTTGAAGGGAGGCGTGCTGGTTCTTTCATCAGCCAAAGCTTCCCTCACTTGAGGAGGCAGTTGCAGAAATGGCACAAGAGGAGGTCAGGTTTAAGTTGACCAAGATTGGAGAAGATGGCTGGAAGGAAACATGGGACAGGAATCAGGCATAGTGGATTGTTGTACATGGATCGTCAAGTGTCTAGGTCTGGTGCTAGTCCTGTTTTGGCAGACTAGTTGGAGGAAGTGAGACAATGGCAATGATCCATCACTGCCACATGCCCACATGGGGCATATGGCTTTTGATAAGATGAGTAAGCTGTCTCCTGCTGTAATGTGTGGAATAGACACGAGTAAAGCTTATGTGTGATGCATGTGAACATGCAAAGTACACAAGAATCAAATATTAAGAATCAAATATTTGAGTAACGGGCTCAGGAGTATATCCCTGTTTATGTTGATTCACTGATGTGTGGACATGTCCTGTCATTTCTATTGGTGGAATGAAATATTTTGTGACATTTATAGATTGCCACATTCACATGACTTGGGTGTACCTCCTGCTACATAAAGATGATGTATTCCAATGTTTTCAGGAGTTTTATACCTATGTGCAAAACCAATTTAATGTGCAGGTGCAGGTGATCAGATCTGCTAATGGAGCTGAATATGTAAACAAGCAATTTGGAGGCTTTCTGTCAGCACAAGGCATAATGCACCAAACATCATGTCCAGATACCCCTGCTCAGAATGGTGTTGCAGAAAGAAAAAAGAACCGAAACATTCTAGAAGTGGTTCGCTCACTTATGTTCACCATGAATGTGCTAAAATTATTGTGGAGTGAAGCTGTCATGACTGCAATGTTCCTGATCAATCAGATGCCTTCAAAAACGCTTAGCATGAAATCTCCTTGTGAGATGCTATTCGGGGAGAATCAATTCACAGTTTCTCCTAAGTTAATTGGGTGTACTTGCTTCTTCAGAGAACACCGACCATCAGTGGAAAGCTGGATCCATGAGCTGTACAATGCATATTTGTTGGATATCATGCAGGCCAGCAAGGCTATACATGTTGGAGTCATACGGATAAGTATGGATGTCACCTTTCGGGGGTGGCAATAGCGGGATCCTTCATTCCAGCTGTAGTTGATGGGGCTGAAGGAATCCTCAGGTGCATACTACAAGAGAGTTGTGGAGGAACAAGTGCGCCA
>NC_041384.1:676036125-676044158 GCF_002162155.2 Triticum dicoccoides | reverse complement strand
TGGAGGCATATGAGAATTCAAGTACTCAAGAAGCATGACCTAATCTACAATTGCTCTCAGGAAGAAAGTAGCAAGGAGAACTTTGAGCAAGGGCAATCTTGAGAATGACATAAGTAATTATGTCACCTATGAAGCTCTATCACCTTCATTTAGAGCATTTGTCGCATCACTTCAAGCCGTGCTTGTTCCAAAAGACTGGAAAGAAGCAAGACAAGATCCAAAATGGTGTGAAGCCATGAGGGAAGAGTTGGAGGCTCTGAGAAAGAACAAAACGTGGGAGCTAGCAAATCTTCCAGAAGGGAAGAAGGCAGTCAGTTGCAAGTGGAGCAGAATCCCGAGGGTAAAGTTGACCGATGCAAGGCAAGACTAGTAGCTAGAGGGTACAGCCAAACCTATGGTATTGACTGACATAAACATTCGCCCCAGTTCCAAAGATGAATACAGTGAGGATTCTGATTTCGTGTGCAACTAATTTTGGATGGCCACTCCACCAACTCAATGTCAAAAATGCCTTCTTACATGGAGATCTATAAGAGGAAGTGTAAATGGAAATTCCTCCAGGACTTTCTACACCTGCGATTGCTAGGATGGTTTGTAGATTGAGAAAGTCTCTCTACGATTTGAAGCAGTCGCCAAGGACTTGGTTTGACCGGTTCAGGCAAGCAACTTGCAATGTGGAGTATAAACAATGCAATGGAGATCACATGGTTTTCTATAAACATTTCAAGCAATAAATCACTATTCTTGCAGTATATGTGGATGACATCACAACAACAGGAGACAATGAAGAGGAGATTAGAAAACTGAATAAATGCTAGGCAAAGCATTTGAAGTTGAACATCTTGGTCAGCTAAAATATTTCCTGGGTATCGAAGTTGCCAGATCAAAGGGGGAATAGCCCTATCTCAGAGGAAGTATTACCTTAGATTCATATGGGAATGCTTGGATGTAGAGCAGCTCCAACTCCCATTGAACAAAATCACAAATTGACAACACAGCTTGGTGAACCGGTAACAAAGAAAATGTCAACAATTAGTTGGCAGACTTCTGTACTTATGTCACGCTTGACCAGATATTACATATGCGGTAAGTGCAGTAAGTAGATATATTCATGACCCCAGAAATGGACACCTTGATGCAGTCTATAGAATCCTGAGGTATCTAAAGGGCAGCCCTGGTATGGGACTCTGGTTCAAGAGTAATGGCCATTTGAATATTGATGGTTATAGTGATGCTGATTGGGTTAGCTGTCTTGATGATAGACGATCAACCTCAGGCTATTGTGTATTTGTTGGTGGAAATTTGGTGTCATGAAGAAGCAAAAAAGAACCGGTAGAACCAAAAACAACTGCAGAAGCTAAGTATAGGGCAATGCCTCAAGGGCTGAGTGAGATGTTGTGGGTTGCTCGAGCTAAAGGCGCTCAGACAAGATCCTTTGAATCATGTGTGGGTTGCTCGAGCTAAAGCGCTCAGACAAGATCCTTTGAATCATGTGTGGGATGCTGATGGCAAATGCCTCAAGGGCTGAGTGAGATGTTGTGGGTTGCTCGAGCTAAAGGCGCTCAGACAAGATATCTATCATGCTCGTGTGTCAACAAATCTGCCATCAGCATTGCTAATAATCCAGTGCAGCATGACAGAACAAAACATGTGGAGATAGACAGATTCTTTATCAAAGAGAAATTGGATGCAAGAATCATCAAGATAACTCATGTGAGCTCTGGAAAACAAGTCGCCGATTGTCTAACAAAAGGCTTGGGAACAAGGGCGAGCAACCTTGGCTGTGAGAAGATGGGTATGATAGATATCTATCATACCTCATGGGAGGGAGTGTTGGGCTGTGTCTTCTCTATGTTCTGTGTGTGTGTGTGTGTGTGTGTGTGCTTAAGGCCCATCTGGCCCATGTACCCAGCAGCCTATATGTGGGCTGCCCTCCTGTACAGGAAACCCTAACCCAAAAGAATACAACAACACAGGTCAGCTCTCTATCCCAGCCGCCACGCCTCTCTCCCCTACTTCAACACCCCCTTATAGAGCAAATTAGGGAACTCGTTGCATATACCATGCAACAAAAGGTAAGTATATCGTATACATGTAATTACCATGCAAAGTGGTTTAAAATGTACTAATGAGTAATGAGAAACACATGATAATATGGTATGCGATCTCTAGCTTGTAAACACTATACAGCATAACAGTGATAAAGAACTTTCCTAATCAAACTGGCAAGGTACTCCACATGTGGCTAAATATAACAGAAACGAGTCTGCTTATATCTGAATACAAGGTCAACTAACCTTCATATCTGAAGGAAGAGCAGTGCTATTAACAGCTTTGCATACGTGAATGATACATGAGCATATTTGCGATTGGGCACTCTGGGCTGTTGAAAGATCCTAGACAACAATGTTAATAAGCAACAAGAAAGTAAGTTAGCCAACTCATAGAGAACTCGGACACTATAAAACAGGATTTGAAGCCTAGTTAAGGACATGGTATAGTTATTTATGCCCGTCTCCTTGCATGTTAGTTGCACAAATCTCTGACCACTAAGAACACATCCAACCTTGGTTAAAAATTCAATTATTGTGAAATTTTCAAGGTAACATCTCAAACAGGTAGAATAAATATCCAGAAGCAAATACCCTACTTCAAAAAAGAACAGCAAACTAAAATCAGGGAGAGTGATTTCAGGTTCATGGACATGGAGTATAAGATTAATAGTAGACTACGGTCTAAACTGCCAACAAAGTTCGATTAACCAGTCTAAACAGGTTATAATTGTGTTTCCCTCACGACGGAAGGAAAGTGTTGAGCTTACATGACAGCTGGCAGTGATTGATGACAATAGTTCAAAAAGTTTATTCACAACTGAGGGAACTACAGGTGGATGACGCCTCAGGTAAGGGCAAAACGCACTCAAGTAGTGTCCAAGGATAACGGCCAGTCTTGGTTCCGTCCACTTCAAAGACAGAAGCTGAGTAAGTAGACCTGATTTACAATCACAGGGTGAGTTAATGATAAAACAGAACTACGTTTACCACAAAAGAAGAAAAAGTGAATAATCTGCAGACCTCCAAATATGTCATGTATCCTGTGCAATGAAAATGGTGTGTCCAGAATGATCTCTCCATTCTCAACCGAATCATCAAAAATAGCATTGACAACCGTGTTAACTGTTAAGCACTAGCTGTGCACTTTCAAATGCAGCCAAATCCTAAAATACTCATGCAGTCAGCACAATTTCACCAGCACAAATAAATTTATAAGAAAACACGACAAATAATTAAGCTCTGGCTGAACAATTAAGGGTCCAACCTTGGGGGGGTTTGATACAGTGATTGCATCTCCAGTGACGCTATTAATTCTCTGTGCAACTCTGCTGGCGGCAAGGATTGGTCTTCGATAAGCAATATATTTTATGAGATCCAACTGAGTGGAGGAATCAAATCGTTACATTCAGCAGACAGCAAACATAAGAACCACCATAAGCAACTCTTATGATAAGACTTGAGAAAGCTTCAACAGATAGTAAACATGAAGTGGTAGGCAACAGATTACTAACTGGAGGAGGGCTATGAGATGTAACAAGAAACGCACCAGTCTGGAGCGGTACTGTATGAAGCCATTCTTTCCATGAAGCTCATCGCTCCATAACTCTAACGAGCATGGCAATATGGTTCCAGGTGTCTTGAGCATTCTTTTAAATGAAACGTCCAGAATCACACTGCATATACCATTGCTAAAAAATAAAATTGTTCCAATATTGCCCTTTTCTGCTGAATTGGTCCCAGATGCAAAAGCAACATCCGCAGGGTCAGAGGCTAAAAAAAATTATTTAGGTCCCTTAGTTAGCACCATCTGCATGAGGAATAAATTTCATAAGGATAATGTTGCATCTACTCCCTCTATTTCAAATTATTTTTCCAAGCATACCATATGTATAGACCTAGGGTGCACAAGAAATTTCAGTGGTGTTGGATTAAGCATACTCTACTAACTTACAAACTATCACTACAACATCTTTAACAACACTAAAGCAGGGGCATAATCCGCAACTAGTGTGATAGCTGCACTAATGATTTGCTCATTGGACAAACGTTGTCAGACAACACTTCCCGTAAATCTGTACTATGGACATCAAGTCATATGGACTGCTGGATCTTTCTTATCAGATGGCTCACAATTAACATCTTTAGCTGAAGCACAACATGGCTACAACTACACCGTTGGATAGACTAATCAAACAGTCCATGGTGCAGGAATTCGCGGTGGCCCTGGCAATGTGCTGCAGCATGCCCCTCTCTGAACATGCTTGTACACACGCGTGATTCTCCCATCTCTGTCTAGAAAGTTCTGGCATGCTCACACGAGTAGTACTAGCAACTACTAGCAAGAAAACAGAGAGGGAGTGAGAGAGATTAGAAAATTCTGGCATGCTCACGTTGGTAGTACTAGCAAGTAGCAAAAAGGAGACAGAGAGATATGGCATGCAGCGGTACAGCCTCTGGAAAGGCGCAAATTTTATTTTACCAAATTAGAGAACTGCAAGTACTATAATAATAGTATGAATATGATATATGTTGTAACTAAATATCTTCACCTTCACTTATAGTTCCGTTTTACAAATGTTGTGACATGGTTTTCCCTTTGTTTTTACCAACAATTTTTGTGTACAAGAATCGATCAAATCATTGTTCGCATAATCGTCTGATTTATGACGATAAATAATTGACTTAATACTCTCCCCATTGCTCGGTCTAGAACTTGTAAATTTTATCAAGAAAAATATTGGAGGGGGTATCCCTTTTCTTTGGTACGACCGCACGACCCTCTCTACCGAGCCGGACTGCCTAACCTGGAAATGGAGCGCAAGCGGTGTCTACTCCACCAAATCGGCCCACATCGACACTTTCAACGGCTCTATCACCTGCGACGTATGGAAGCTTACCTGGAAGAGCTGGGCGCCGCCGAGCGTCAGATTCTTCCACTAGCTCGGTGCTGAACTGCGGACCGGCTTGCCCGCCGAGGCCAGCAGCACCCCGCGCGCTGCACCCTCTGCGATCAGGCCCCCGAGACCATGCACCACCTACTCCTCGCATGCCCCTTCACCCGGCAGATTTGGCACGAAGTGCTGCACTGGCTGAGGATCCCCTGCACCCCGCCCGACCATGAGGACTCACTCAATGACTGGTGGCAATCGGCAAGACAGCTCGCCCCCAAGCCCATGCGCAAGGGCCTTGCCACCATGACCCTGCTCGTCCTCCGGATGACATGGAAGCACCGCAACGATTGCATTTTCAACCGAGGACGCCCATCTGTGACCAGCCTGCTCACGAAGATCAAGGATGAGGCTGCCCTCTGGACCGGAGCTGGTGCATTAGGGCTTAGAGCCATCACCCCCCAAACCTGGGATGTCCCCTAAATCGTTTTCAAACTATGTAACTGCCTCCTAGGAGGATTGTAGCCCAAACTCTCTCTTTTCAATGCAATGAAACGCAAGCTCTCTTGCATTTACTTGAAACAAATAATGTACCGCTACAATTTTTTTGGAAGTTTTTAGAGTTGATCATTAATTAATTAATGAGTTGCATTAATCCACTCATCATATTTTACATGACGATACTTACGTTACACACACCCATGTGTACATACCTTTCACTAGAAAGATTGCGAGATTAACAGAATTTGTTATCGTGCATTGTCTATGTGTGTGTATGGATATTACTTGAAGAAAATAAGTTAATGAAATTGACATATGTCCCTCCCAAGATATGACATTTCACAAGACGTGCATGGCGCGTGCCGTAGAGAAATATTGCCAAACGGAAAGAATAGTTTAGTAAAGCTGTGTGAGATATACCAGCCAAAACGGTAAGCACTGAAAATGAAGTGCAATCTTGTAATGTTGGTAATATTCCAGCATCTACAAGCACAAACATAAGGTAGACATCAGGGCCACTTAGAACTCAAAAAGGGGGCAAATTACCAACCAATATGCATTAAAGTATTTAACAAGATACCAAAATAAGCAAAGAATACTATTTGAAGAGCACTGATACCATGAAAGGCAAACAATACTATCAGATGAGCACTGACCTGTCGAAGGAAACAGGAGGTCTTAATGGTATCTGAAACAATACATTGCATGTTGGATGAAACCAGAGTAACCAAACAGTCGCAGATACCCTCGGCAACGTCGAGCTCCCTTTCACTACTAAAATCAGAGCATGCTCTATCTTTGGTCAAAGAATCTTGTGAAATGCTCATCAAGATCTCAAAGACATGGCCCATTGCATCGTCATAATCCTGTGCGGCAGTAATAGGCCTTCTTCTGAGAAAACATTCACAGCCACAATCAATACAGAAGGAAGGGGGGGAAGTTGTTGGCTTAGGAGAAAGGAGAAACCAATATTATACACACCTTTGGCACAGAATTTTGAAGAACTTCAAAGCATATGTCTGGAATTTACTGAGATGAAGTAAGGACTCGCATCTGCTAAATTAAGGATCATATGGTCATCATCAAAATAAAGATAACACCAACAAACAAATTCAAATTTCTGAAAACAAACCTTTTAACTAAACCATGTTTGACAAGGTGAACCACTGGAACCCACTCCGCATACGCATTTGCAGCAAGCAAGCAAGATGTTACCGTCAAGACATCCTTTTCAGTTGATACCATGAGCTCGTCAGGGCGTTCAGCAATAATTGATTCAAAATGTTTCTCGAGCAACTACAACGGGATATCCAAAGAAGAATTCACATTAAGAAGCCATATCTTACCAGATAAACTATCAACGTTGAATACATAGTAAGAAAAATAACTTACTGACGAAAGGAAAAGCATGACATTTGTGAGAAACTCATCTAGATCAGGTAAATCTGCTTCACATAGGCCACCTAACAAGGAGAGTAACATTCATTTACCTTAGTAATTGAAATGGTTGCAAAGAAATTAACCAAGGAAAACATCATTACCTCTGAAATCTGAAATCCACTTTAACATGAAGGCGGCCAACTCAGCCTAACAGTTAGAGCGACACTTATTAACAATAACTTGAATGCTGGGAAGGAAAGGAACTGGAAGTTTATATGTTGATGAACTCACATCGTCAGGACCTGGTTTAGATAGATAAGTAACGGGAGAAAGCAAATCATTCAATAGAGAAATTCCACCACTCCAAATTGCCTGCGAAATAACATTGAGATTTGAACACAAAACAGGCACAGAAACAAATAAAACAAATAACAAAAAAGGAAGAACCTTTGCCACTAAAGCAGCTGTAGCACTCCTTGAACTGAATAGATGCTGCCAATATCAAAATGCCACGAGTTATAGATGAGTCGTACGATCAGAGTAACAACTTATGCACTACTCCTATCTAACAATCAATCCCATAAATGACACATATTTTACAGGCAAATCCCACAACAGCCATACTAGCATCATGATGAAGTAGTGACCAAAGTAAGCTAGACCGTGTACAAGAATTGCATACACAGTGAATAAGTAAGTGGCATTATTACAAACTGTATCTTCGTCTACTAACTGTCTCTGGGCCCAGCTCCCTGTGTGAGAGAAAAAGAATCAAACATACTACTACCTACGTTCATTTTTGTAAGAAGTTTCTGTAAGAGGTACTGGAGTTGTTACAAATGGGAACGTATATTTAGTAATGCTAGTCTTGCTGGATGTTGTTGTCTCTGTTGTCTCGATTAAAAAAAAGATTAAAGCTGGGTGATAACAGATGTCTTCCCGGTCGGAGACAATAGGATATACGAATTGCGACTCTATTCAGTGCTATCTAACTGGGAAAGCATAAGAAAACGCAAGAACAGCCTCTGACTCGAGCTAATTGAAAACGAGGAATAACCCGCATCATTTTGAAGCCGTGGTGCCGGAGTTGAGGCGGAAGACCCTTCCCAAGCAGCTGAAGCGATGCCTTCGCCAACAAATCCTCGTACAATTCTTCCCCCTATAATACACCATATAATTACACAAAATCCCCAGATCAATCGGTAGAAAA
>NC_041384.1:676027783-676035573 GCF_002162155.2 Triticum dicoccoides | reverse complement strand
GGTGGGGGGAGAATTTCGGGGGGAAGGGGGAGGGGGGGAGACTAACAAGCTCGCGCATTGCAGAGGCCGCGGACACGCTGGGGTCGAAATCGACGTCGTCGCCGGAGAATTCCTTCTCCGCCGACGCCTTCATAGAGGAGCTCCCGGCCCGCAGAAGATGCTTCTAGAAGCTCACGGGATGGGGGGAGGGGGGGTTCGGGGGGCATTAACTCCGCCGCTTGCGGTGGACTAGGGTTGGCGGAAAAGAATTATACGTGATCATGTCTCACGCGAGATTAATCTGATGGATAACACGTGGCATTCATAAATCATAAAGCATTCGATGCTTTATGATTTATGAATATTATGTGTCATTCATTAGGACGGGTCTCACCTACTAACCGTGAGACCTGGTCTCATATAATTTTTTTTCGGGGTTGGCTGGTCCACTTGAAGCAACTCTGCAGCTCTTCATTTGTAAAGTATTTCCTCCGTCTCAAAATTCTTGTTTTAAATTTATCTAAATACGAATGTATTAAGTCATATTTTTAGTATTAGATACATCCATATGTAAATAAATTTAAGACAAGAATTTAGAGACGAAGGGAGTACATACTAATACTCACCTTGTTGATAGAGTCTGCCAGCGATTAAAAGGGTGAAAAGAAAAAACGCTTTCAATGCAAGGAAAAGAAGTGTTGATTAAATTAGTTGCCCAAGCAATTTCATTGTCTGTTTTTTAATTGCTAAAAGGAATTTGCAAGTCAATTACTGAAGAAATTGCTGGGTTTTGATGGGATGACAGCAAGGAAAAGAATATGATGCATTGGTTCGTTTGGTGAAAATTGTGTGTTCCGAAGAAGAGGGGGGGATTGGGATTCATATATCTTCACAATTTTTAATCTTGCTATGTTAGTAAAATAGTGTTGATGGCTAATTCAAAACCCAGACTCTTTGTGTACACAAGTATTGAGAGCGAAATATTGTCCCGATGACAATATCCTAAGGGCTGGCCCAAAAAGGGGGTCTTCATACTTGGCAAAGCATTGTGGCAGGGATTCAAACTTTTAAGAGGAGTTGCATTTGACGAGTTGGAACAGGTACATAAATCAATATTTAGCAAGACCCGTGGATTCCTAGCAGTGCTTCGCCAAAAGTCATCACACCTAAGGGTGCAATCATGTTGACAAATGTGGCAGACTTGATTGACCCTCACACTGGACACTGGGATGAAGTTCTATTAAGAGGTGTTCTTTCACCGGTGGATGTGCAGAGGATACTCCAAATCCCTCACAACGTTCAAGGATTTGAGGATTTCGTCGCATGGCATTATACAAAGGGATTTTTACATCTGTGTCTCTGGTTCTTTAGTTTTACTTATTCATCCCTGCGTTTTTAACTTTTGTTCAATTTTTCCTGCTCCCTTGTCAAAAACCCTTATAACTAGGCATAACGGACGTTGTCGTCGGGTCAAAGGCTTGACCGTTAACTCTGACTAGTGGGGCCACGCTGGACTGTGTCGTCCGTTCGACCTGACAAGTGGGGCCGCGTTGGGTGGTGTCGTTGTTCGACCGTTGGGCCGTTGATCGTTAATTCTTTTATGATCACTGCAGATAAAAGGTCTAGCAATTCAAACACCGTCCATGGCCACTATGACCCCATTATGTAATTCAAATCAAGACGAAAAATTAAGTAGATCCCACACAGTTTATTATAACCAACCGTGTGAGATGCAGCATAAAATATCTTCGGACCGTGTCTGAATAAGGGATCGTGTCTGATGACACTTTGCACGCCAGTTTTTGGGCTGAAGCGATTCCAAATTTTCGGCTTCCACGGAAATATCTACCTCCCCGCCCCTCCCCCTTACCAAAAGCCACATTCCCTCCTTTCCGCCTCCCTTTCCAAGTTGAAACCTTCACTCCTTGCTTGCAGCGCCGCCGCCTCCTCGCCGGCGACCCTCCTTCACGCTGCTCGGCCTCGCCTATCCAGGCAGGTAATCCACACCCGACCCACATCCTCCTCATCCTTTCACATCCCACATGCCCCGACCGCCGGTGCGAGCGCGACACCTTCCACCCAAATAACCGACCCCTCCACCAAATAAGCGCCGGCCTAAGCCATGGTGCACGCAGTATAGCCAGGACCTCAAGGAGCATTTGGCAGCGGAGAAGCAAATCGCGGCTGCACACGCGGATGAGGTCGTGATGGCTGCCATTCGTGCCGACCCCCCGATCTTGGAGGAGCACCTCGTCGTCGAGGCCACCGTTAACGCCTCACGCGCCGATGCCGCGACGCGGTTGGCTGCTTTAAACGACAATTCGTAGCATTTTCTCGAGGCCATCGTCGATGCCTTCGACGAAGACTACGGGGTGTTTTCTCAGCATGCACGTGCTTACCTCATCACGAGAGCCAGCAGGTTGGTGCCCGGAGCGGCTCAGGCAACTCACCACTAAAATGAGGGCACCACGATGTGGAGGCCTCGCCCTCTTCCATGTCCAAGGAGCCAATCGTCATCGGTATCTCCGATAATGAGGAGTAGCTTGTCTTATTAGCTCACTATAAGGACCCATGTTCGATTTGCTAGCTACTGCCTTTTCTTAACAAATTCTAGTGAACTGTGCTATCTACTTTCACCATGCAATCTTCTGCTATAGTGTATATGTTCTATATGTATTGCAATGTGGTGTTCAATTAACTGCTTGGTTCAATTCTGCAAATGTGATGTTCAATTCCTCAAGGTGCAATATTTCCAAGTTGTTAAGCATGCTTGGTTTGGTTAACTGTCTGATCTTCTATTAGGAGTATGTTATATTGTTCAATTGATGTTTAGTTAACTGCTTGGTTCATTTGTTGTGGCTTGATTCACTTGTTGTGGTGTTTAGTTAACTGCTTGGTTCAACTCTGCAATGCGATGTTCAATTGTTGTGGCTGCATTCTTTTATTGTATACCATGTGAGAAATAAATCGAATTTGGCTATATTAAATACATGAGAAACAAATACAATTGCTATATATCCAAGTTGTTAAGCATGCTTGGTTTGGTTAACTGTCTGATCTTCTATTAGGAGTATGTTATATTGTGCAATGTGGTGCTCAGTTAACGTTTGGTTCATTTGTTGTGGTGTTTAGTTAACTGTTTGGTTCAATTCTGCAATGCGATGTTCAATTGATGTGGCTGCATTCTCTTATTGTATACCATGTGAGGAATAAATCGAATTTGGTTGCACTTAATACATGAGAAACATACACAAGTGCTATATTTCCTAGTTCATAATCATGCTTGGTTTGGATAAATGGGTTTTCCATGTGGCTTGAATTAATCTGATGAATCTGCAATGTGCTTATTTTTCATCAACATATTTTACTGATAGCATGCGAACCCTTACTTAACCTGATGACTAACTACCTTATATGTGTTGCAAGGAAACAATGGGAAGCACTAAGGTTTACAAGATGGTACTAACTATTATACCTTGCCTTTTTTTATTCCTTTGCCTCATTTCCAATATAAAGAAGATATTTATGCACATCCTTATTTTCAGGGTTCACTGATGATTACCTCTCAAACCACCTCTATGGTCATGAGGCGAGGAAAGTTTTCATACAACACCCACGGTTTAATATTGACGTCGGGGGTGTCGTGCGACATATGCCAAAGGATGGCTTATCATGGAGGGGGCTAATAATACGTCGCCGGTGCTAGGAAATGGGATAAGGCGCAAACATGCCCGCCGGCGAATCTTACCCAGGTTCGGGGCTCTCCTAGGAGATAACACCCCTACTCCTGCTCTACGGGGTCTCCGCATGATCACTTAAGCAACAAAGGTGGCTACAAGCTTGCTCCTTGAGATGTTTTCTCTAGAGGGGGAAGAAGAGCAAAGCTAGCCCTAACTTCCTCTCTCTATGTGCGTGGATGGATGGACTAAGGTCCGAACCATTTGCATGGGTGCCCTGGGGGTTTATATAGGCCTACCCCCAGGGGTACAGAGGTAATCTGGCTAGGTGTAGGACCCGGCTATCAGTGTCTATGGTCGTCGGCTTCTCCGCCGGCCGCTGGGGACCGCCGCTTGGTGGGGCCCGCCGACTGTCTTGTACTTGGCCGACAGGCCGCACCCGCCGTTGATGGGTCCTGCCGGCTGCTTAGTACTATGGCAATGCCACTGATGATGTGTGCTTTGTCGGGGGGTGGTGTGACGCCCTTGATTCAATCGTACACTAATCATACACGCAAATGTGTACGATCAAGATCAAGGACTCACGGGAAGATATCACAACACAACTCTAGACACAAATTAAAATAATACAAGCTTTATATTACAAGCCAGGGGCCTCGAGGGCTCGAATACATCAGCTTGAATACAAACGAGTCAGCGGAAGCAACAATATCTGAGTACAGACATAACTTAAACAAGTTTGCCTTAAGAAGGCTAGCACAAAAGCATCTACGATCGAAAAGGCAAGGCCTCCTGCCTGGGAGCCTCCTAACTACTCTTGGTCGTCAGCGTCCGTCACGTGGTAGTAGGCACCCTCGGGGTAGCAGCCGTCGTCAAAGGTGGCATCTGGCTCCTGGACTCCACCATCTGGTTGCAACAACCAGAAAGAAGAAAGAAGGGGGAAAAGGGGGAGCAAAGCAACCGTGAGTACTCATCCAAAGTACTCGCAAGCAAGGATCTACACTACATATGCAACATTATCAAAGGAAGGCTGTATATGTGGACTGGGCTACAGAAATGCCAGAATAGAGAGAAGGTCTAGTCCTATCAAAGACTAGCTTCTTCTGGAAACCACCATCTTGCAGCAAACAAGAGGGAGTAGAGTAGCATAAAGTAAAGCGGTAGTAGTGTTATCAACCTCGGCCAGAGATCCTTTCTCAACTCCCTGCGAGAAAGCAATCCCAGAGCCATACTATCCAGTTATCATCACAATCAAATCCTCATCACCATCCAGTTCTCATCACAAGTATCCAGTTCTAGTTGTATCGATCGGGATACAACTCCAAGTGTCCGTTACCGTAGGACAGGCTATGCATAGATTAGTTCTTCCCTGCAGGGGTGCACCAACTTACCCACCACGCTCGATTAACTCCGGCCGGACACACTTTCCTGGGTCATGCCCGGCCTCGGCCAAACAATACGCCGCAACCCGACCTAGGCTTAATAGAGAGGTCAAGCACGCCGGACTAAACCTATGCCCCCAGGGGTCATGGGCCATCTCCCCGGAAACTCCTGCATGTTGCGAACGCGGCCGGTGAGCAGACCTAGCTACCTCCCTAAAAAGGCAGGAGCTTACCAGTCCAACCCGGCGCGCGCCGCTCCGTCGCTGACGTCTATTAAGCTTCGGCTGATGCATACGACGCAGAACGCCCATACTATGCCCACGTGATGGTTAGTGCTATCAGGCCAGAGGCCCCTCGGATCAAATATCCAAATCGTAGTGGATTAGGAACGCGCGGTAACAAGCAGAGACTCACGAAAGAGGTGACCCCGTTGCCCCGTCTCGAGGACTTGCGGCAAGGGCTAAGAATGCCCGGCCACGCCTCGTAATTATCCCACGGGCACCTTCCAGGTCAACCCGTCTCCACATCACTTTCCAAGTAACAGTTGTAAAGTCCAAGTATCCGTGTGTCCAAACATCAAGAGGAAAACCCAAGGAATCACCCCCGGTGGGTTCCACTCAATGTAATCATCAAGGTGAACGTAGAGGAATCACCCTCGAGGTTCACACTTGAGGGGTTGCACGACAGAGCCGTATCTTGTAGTGGTTAAGGAGGAAATCACCCTCGATGACCACGACCGAATAGCTACACTACAGGTTAACATCAGAAGTGCTGTAGAGGTCTCACTCTCAGCACTCGATAGTAACCCAGCAGTGTCGAGCAACTAAGGGGAAAGTGATGTGCGGTGCCGGGGCCTGGTCTTCAATCCCGTTGATCGGGTCTTCAATGATGAAGCAGGGGCAACAAGGACAAGGTGGAGGTCACTGATGGATCACTAACCAACCTATACTAAGCAAATTAGGATAAGCAGGTAAGGTACAACAGTAGATACAAAAGCAGGCTATGCATCAGAATAGGAGCAAACAATAACAGTAGTAAAATCTAATGCAAGCATGAGAGAATAGAATGGGCGATATCGGGATGATCAAAGGGGGGGCTTGCCTGGTTGCTCTGGCAAGGAGGGGTCGTCGTCGACGTAGTCGATCACAGGGGGCAGCATCGGTCTCGGGGTCTACCGAAGAGAAGAGGGGGGAGAAACAGTAAATACAAAGCAAACATAGCATAACAAGACAATAAGCGGGGCTAGAGGTGTTCTAACGCAGTGCTAGGCGATACTGGCGAAGGGGGAATTCAACCGGGATGTTTTCTCGGTTCCGGACCTGTGTCAGACAGATGACCGGAGGGGGAATGTTCCATGTTCAGATAGTTAGAGGCATCTGACAGGTAAACGGATCACGTATTCGAATTCGTCTCGTTGTTCTGAGCAACTTTCATGTAGAAAACATTTTCATCCGAGTTACGGTTTATTTTCTATGCATTTTCAAAGATTAAAGCATTTTCAGAAACTATTAAAAAAACAGAAAAGGAATATGATGTCAGCGTGACGTAGGAGTGACGTCAGCATTCAACAGTCCGGTTGACTGGTCAAAACTAACACGGGGGACCCACCTGTCAGCCTCTGTTACTTAACAGAGCTTATTTTAAACTAAACTGAGGTTAATTAGCGGATGGGCCCCACATGTTAGTGGCTAATTAATTAAACTAATTACTTTTAATTATAAAAATCATTTTAGTTATTATTTAAGCGGTGGGGCCGGTTCGTCAGTGGCACTGTACCGCCATGTCAGCGTGTTGACTGGGTCAACCCAGTCAACGTGGCCCCTAAGGCCCACTGGCAGTGAGCCAGGGGTCGGGCCCGCCCAGCCACGTCGGCGGCGGCCGGCGTCTCGCCGCCGGCGACGTTAGAACGCGGCGGAGCCGCTCGGGCCTCGTCGGAAACGCGCTAGGGGCGGCCGTTTCGCGTGCGGTTGGCACCGTTCGAACGCGCACACGACGCCGTGTCGGGTGGTGGTGGTGGCTCGCCCGGGGACGGCCGGAATAACCATCGGCGGCGAGCACGGGCGGCGGAGGCGTTCGGAGTCACGTCGGGAATGGGCTAGGGGGCACAAGAGGGCGAGAGGAAGGGCTGGCCGGGCTCCTGGGAACACCAGGAGCACGATGGAGGGCTCGGACGGGGGGCACGGCAGCGGTGGCCACGACGGTGATGGAGCAGGGCGACGGTGAGCTACGGCGGTTGCGGCGAGCGAGCTAGAGAGAGAGGCGGCCTACGTGAGGGAAGGGAGAGGGGGAGGAGCTCACTGGGTGGGCACACGAAGGCCCGGCGAGTAACAGGAGCGCAGTGGCCGTGGCCGGAGTCGAAAGCGGCGGCGACGACGGTCCAGGAGGAAGACGGATCCGGCGCTGGGGTGGCTCCCGCCTTGAGGTTGTTGGTGCAGACGAAGCAGCAGACGGCTGTGGGGCTCATGGACACATCGGGGCGGCGAGGAGGGCCCGGTGGACGCGGTGGCGCAGCAACGCGGCGGCGACAGTGCGTCGGGGCGAGGTGGATCTGGAGAAGGGGGCGAGGCCAGAGGGAGAGAGGGGAGAGGGGGCGTCCAGGGAGAGTGAGTGGGTGAGGGGAGATGAGGGGAGCCTGAGGCGTCGCCCTTATCCTCTCCCGGTGAGGCCGGCGAGGTGGTCGGGGTCGACCTTGCCCCTGTAGCGACACGGAGCAGAGGAACAGGAAGGGGAGGGAGCGACCGGTGGGGGGGGG
>NC_041384.1:676020270-676027098 GCF_002162155.2 Triticum dicoccoides | reverse complement strand
ATATTTGCTAAATGATGAACATTTTTCCAGCAACTTTTGTGCAACTTCAAGTTTCACTTATGATTTGAATTTGAATTCAGATGGGAGTTGAAAAGAGATATTGAACAGATGTGATTAAGCATTCTTTAGCCAAAAGATTAGGCTTAATCACAGAGGGTTACTGTAGCATGACACTAGGGGTGTTACAAATCTCCTCCACTACAAGAAATCTCGTCCCGAGATTTTAAGAGGTGGAGTAAGGGGGAAGCTATAAGGACGAATGTCTGAAAGGATCAACATCCGGTAGTTATCTCAAGGAAGGAGATTTTAGAAGCACCAGGACGTATCGAGAGTGCTACACGGAGATTCAACAAGTTTTAACCAGGTAGGCATCCAGTTGATGCCTAAAATAGGTGATGAAGAGGTTCAGAGCAAAGAAGAATAATGCTGCCTCTGATACCGAAATGAAACATGGTGAGGAGGTTAGCTCGTGTATTACATACGAAGCCGGGTGCCAAGAATATTTCGGAATCAAGGTTGTACAGGAGAGTCAGGTTTCGATCCTGTGGAACTGTGGGTTATGGGCCCACCTTGTAGTTCTAAAGTAGGAAGGGCGTTGACATATTACACGGTCATGGTAGCAAGGCATGTCAGGGGATAGCCTGTCAGTTATGTTGGCAACCACGTTGGTACCAAGGGCGAGGGACGAAGAGAACCATTTTCCTGCTCGTTAAGACGAGGCGGATCAATAGGCAAAGTTCTCGTCCATCGGTGGTTACCGGAATGTCAGCAACATTAGTAACAGGGTCTCACTGACAAGATTGTACATCGGGGTGTTCTATAAGCAGAGAATTATTTCTGCTTATATCGTATAGATCACAAGAAGGTTAAACAAGACAAAGGAAAGGAAAATCTGTTTAAACGCATATTTCCGGGGTATATCCTTCCCAAGGACAAGCAGAGCATGATATCCATGACAAGACAGCAAGTTCAAAAGCATTTAGATAAAGGGGGCGAAGGAAGAATCATGATATTACCCATACAACGGTGTTTGGATAATAGATCAAGAAACATTTGACAATGTGCTTCCAATGTTCCTGTTGATATTCGGAATACCTCGGTCATGCTTCGAGGTAGTATTAACATGGTGTTACAAGTAAGGGTTGGAGTTGAAGATCACAAGAAATACACAAGGAACAATTGCAGGAATAGCAAGGAGTCCAAGGTTTAACCAAGGCGTGATCAAACATGTGTTGGAAAGAAGACAAGGGGGGTTGTCAATGATAACTCAAATCATCGAAGGTCACGGATGGTATTTCTCACCATGAATTCAATTGTCATCTCTGAAGAAAACAAAGTGTTGACGGTGATCACGACAAATTTTGTCGAGAGACTCTATGAAGATGTCATCGAGCAGAAAAGGAAGAATGAAGTGAAAGGCTACTAGAACCAAGGATTCGAAATCAACTCGAATCATCCTTGAGGCGAAACGATATGATGAGGAAAATCGACGTAGGCTTAGCTCATCGTCGAAAATTGTGCTCCAGGAAGAAGGACCAGGTAGCACAGTTAAAATTTAGCATGCTAATGATATTGTCGGTCAGTCTAGGAATGACTTGAAGGATTATTAAACTCGTAAGCAATGAAAATTACTTCGAGTTATTGAATCGGAGTGCAGAAGCGATTCACTTATCGGTGTTCTCGAGTGACTAACAACTCAGAACCAGAGGGAAATTTGAAATCGATGAGTAGCAATACTAGAAGAAGACTCATAGGAAGGAACATAGTTCTTTGTTATTCTCGACATAACATGAGGCAATACTTGAAGGTAGATCAAATTAGAGGTTGGACAGGTGAAATGACTTGCAGGAGACAAGTATTTTAACTTGTCCGGGAAATGGAATTAAGAAGAAACTATGGTCGGAACCACAGTTAAGAATGATCAAACCACCGATACAAGATGAACTTATAACAAGGGGTAATCATTTTTACGAGTAGCTTCCACGGTAAGTTCTACATCGGGTCCATGGGCATGAACACAGGGGTTCAAGGTCGACTCCCACTTCTTCAACGCATAACCTTTCATTCACTCCTCGTTTTCGAAGAAATTGTAGTGTAGAAGATTTATCCGGCGAAGTACCAGAAGAGTAAGACTCGTGAGAACTCTCGGGTCCCTCGGATTACGGAAGGCATAAGTTCAACCCATCGGGCATTATTTTTTGAATCTATACAACCATCAACCAAGCAAAAGATACAAGTTCGAAAGCAGAGTATCGAAGTCAAAGCAGATGATACAATATACCGAAGATATTATGTATCATGGAAAAACTCACAAGAATTTGGATGTGAAGGACACAGTCGGATAACAACCCAGCAATGGATCTGGCGATTCTCGACAGAGTTGATGTGATTATCGGTAATCAATCAGATGAAGAAGGGGATGCAAAGGCATTGGCTTATAGAAACGTCTGAATGATTCGATGCTTGGGTACAAAGGAATTATGATTTCAAGACGAAGGATCAGAAGCAGAGGCTCTGATCAAAAGATGAGTAAGTTGAATAGACTTAGAGGTGCACCCGACCAAACCTTGATTGGGAAAGAACCAGCTCATATCCGGAGCGATGTCGGAGCCAGAAAGGAAATTTCCAAGGATTAATTGATGATTGCGAGTATTCGCTCACACGTTGAATCCATAGGAACAGAATGACAATCACAAATAATTTTAAAGAATATTGCTAGACATATGGAATTAACCATAATGTAAGACGATAAGGAAGAACAGGAGCAATAGGCTACTAAGGATTATCGGTAGATCGAATAGTATTCCAAAGAATTTGTGAAACACATGAACAACTGGGGATAAACGGGTTCAGTGAATCATCCGTAGTGCAAAAAGAAGCCGCAAAGCAGAAGGCATAAAGGATTCTCGAAACAACGGAGAGTACATCTTGTAATAATAGGGGCAACTAGGTATGAAGGTACAAGCGGCAAGGATGTTATTTACGGGGATAATCTGTGGTCAGGAACTGCAAGGCAGTGGGCACAGGGTCTCGAGAAACCTCGAGGAATATCTACAGAATCTTCTGGCGAAGCAAGCGATCATCGGTAATGTCGGGGCTCTCCGGGTGGAAGTGGGTACGAGAACCTAATGTCAGAGTCAGTAAAATGTTTAACCCGAATAGACGAGAGATTAGAGTCCCAGAGTATAGACGAGGAATAAAAGATCCTAATACCACCCAAATGGCGACGTGGGCCCGTAAGACACACAACCATGTTAGTAAAAGTTTTGTAGTGACTAGACTCGACTTCGGCCAAGGAGTTGGAAGGGGGCTACCTACAGGCAGTCGGCTCTGATACCAACTTGTTACGCCCTCGATTCAATCGTACACTAATCATACACGCAAATGTGTACGATCAAGATCAAGGACTCACGGGAAGATATCACAACACAACTCTAGACACAAATTAAAATAATACAAGCTTTATATTACAAGCCAGGGGCCTCGAGGGCTCGAATACATCAGCTTGAATACAAACGAGTCAGCGGAAGCAACAATATCTAGGTACAGACATAAGTTAAACAAGTTTGCCTTAAGAAGGCTAGCACAAAAGCATCTACGATCGAAAAGGCAAGGCCTCCTGCCTGGGAGCCTCCTAACTACTCTTGGTCGTCGGCGTCCGTCACGTGGTAGTAGGCACCCTCGGGGTAGCAGCCGTCGTCAAAGGTGGCATCTGGCTCCTGGACTCCACCATCTGGTTGCAACAACTAGAAAGAAGAAAGAAGGGGAAAAGGGGGAGCAAAGCAACCGTGAGTACTCATCCAAAGTACTCGCAAGCAAGGATCTACACTACATATGCAACATTATCAAAGGAAGGCTGTATATGTGGACTGGGCTGCAGAAATGCCAGAATAGAGAGAAGGTCTAGTCCTATCGAAGACTAGCTTCTTCTGGAAACCACCATCTTGCAGCAAACAAGAGGGAGTAGAGTAGCATAAAGTAAAGCGGTAGTAGTGTTATCAACCTCGGCCAGAGATCCTTTCTCGACTCCCTGCGAGAAAGCAATCCCAGAGCCATACTATCCAGTTATCATCACAATCAAATCCTCATCACCATCCAGTTCTCATCACAAGTATCCAGTTCTAGTTGTATCGATCGGGATACAACTCCAAGTGTCCGTTACCGTAGGACAGGCTATGCATAGATTAGTTCTTCCCTGCAGGGGTGCACCAACTTACCCACCACGCTCGATTAACTCCGGCCGGACACACTTTCCTGGGTCATGCCCGGCCTCGGCCAAACAATACGCCGCAACCCGACCTAGGCTTAATAGAGAGGTCAAGCACGCCGGACTAAACCTATGCCCCCAGGGGTCATGGGCCATCTCCCCGGAAACTCCTGCACGTTGCGAACGCGGCCGGTGAGCAGACCTAGCTACCTCCCTAAAAAGGCAGGAGCTTACCAGTCCAACCCGGCGCGCGCCGCTCCGTCGCTGACGTCTATTAAGCTTCGGCTGATGCATACGACGCAGAACGCCCATACTATGCCCACGTGATGGTTAGTGCTATCAGGCCAGAGGCCCCTCGGATCAAATATCCAAATCGTAGTGGATTAGGAACGCGCGGTAACAAGCAGAGACTCACGAAAGAGGTGACCCCGTTGCCCCGTCTCGAGGACTTGCGGCAAGGGCTAAGAATGCCCGACCACGCCTCGTAATTATCCCATGGGCACCTTCCAGGTCAACCCGTCTCCACATCACTTTCCAAGTAACAGTTGTAAAGTCCAAGTATCCGTGTGTCCAAACATCAAGAGGAAAACCCAAGGAATCACCCCCGGTGGGTTCCACTCAATGTAATCATCAAGGTGAACGTAGAGGAATCACCCTCGAGGTTCACACTTGAGGGGTTGCACGACAGAGCCGTATCTTGTAGTGGTTAAGGAGGAAATCACCCTCGATGACCACGACCGAATAGCTACACTACAGGTTAACATCAGAAGTGCTGTAGAGGTCTCACTCTCAGCACTCGATAGTAACCCAGCAGTGTCGAGCAACTAAGGGGAAAGTGATGTGCGGTGCCGGGGCCTGGTCTTCAATCCCGTTGATCGGGTCTTCAATGATGAAGCAGGGGCAACAAGGACAAGGTGGGGGTCACTGATGGATCACTAACCAACCTATACTAAGCAAATTAGGATAAGCAGGTAAGGTACAACAGTAGATACAAAAGCAGGCTATGCATCAGAATAGGAGCAAACAATAACAGTAGTAAAATCTAATGCAAGCATGAGAGAATAGAATGGGCGATATCGGGATGATCAAAGGGGGGGCTTGCCTGGTTGCTCTGGCAAGGAGGGGTCGTCGTCGACGTAGTCGATCACAGGGGGCAGCATCGGTCTCGGGGTCTACCGAAGAGAAGAGGGGGGAGAAACAGTAAATACAAAGCAAACATAGCATAAAGGGACAATAAGCGGGGCTAGAGGTGTTCTAACGCAGTGCTAGGCGATACTGGCGAAGGGGGAATTCAACCGGGATGTTTTCTCGGTTCCGGACCTGTGTCAGACAGATGACCGGAGGGGGAATGTTCCATGTTCAGATAGTTAGAGGCATCTGACAGGTAAACGGATCACGTATTCGGATTCGTCTCGTTGTTCTGAGCAACTTTCATGTAGAAAACATTTTCATCCGAGTTACGGTTTATTTTCTATGCATTTTCAAAGATTAAAGCATTTTCAGAAACTATTAAAAAAACAGAAAAGGAATATGATGTCAGCGTGACGTAGGAGTGACGTCAGCATTCAACAGTCCGGTTGACTGGTCAAAACTGACACGGGGGACCCACCTGTCAGCCTCTGTTACTTAACAGAGCTTATTTTAAACTAAACTAAGGTTAATTAGCGGATGGGCCCCACATGTTAGTGGCTAATTAATTAAACTAATTACTTTTAATTATAAAAATCATTTTAGTTATTATTTAAGCGGTGGGGCCGGTTCGTCAGTGGCACTGTACCGCCATGTCAGCGTGTTGACTGGGTCAAACCAGTCAACGTGGCCCCTAAGGCCCACTGGCAGTGAGCCAGGGGTCGGGCCCGCCCAGCCACGTCGGCGGCGGCCGGCGTCTCGCCGCCGACGATGTTAGAACGCGGCGGAGCCGCTCGGGCCTCGTCGGAAACGCGCTAGGGGCAGCCGTTTCGCGTGCGGTTGGCACCGTTCGAACGCGCACACGACGCCGTGTCGGGTGGTGGTGGTGGCTCGCCCGGGGACGGCTGGAATAACCATCGGCGGCGAGCACGGGCGGCGGAGGCGTTCGGAGTCACGTCGGGAATGGGATAGGGGGCACGAGAGGGCGAGAGGAAGGGCTGGTCGGGCTCCTGGGAACACCAGGAGCACGATGGAGGGCTCGGACGGGGGCCACGGCAGCGGTGGCCACGACGGTGATGGAGCAGGGCGACGGTGAGCTACGGCGGTTGCGGCGAGCGAGCTAGAGAGAGAGGCGGCCTACGTGAGGGAAGGGAGAGGGGGAGGAGCTCACTGGGTGGGCGCACGAAGGCCCGGCGAGTAACAGGAGCGCAGTGGCCGTGGCCGGAGTCGAAAGCGGCGGCGACGGCGGTCCAGGAGGAAGACGGATCCGGCGCTGGGGTGGCTCCCGCCTTGAGGTTGTTGGTGCAGACGAAGCAGCAGACGGCTGCGGGGCTCGTGGACACATCGGGGCGGCGAGGAGGGCCCGGTGGACGCGGTGGCGCAGCAACGCGGCGGCGACAGTGCGTCGGGGCGAGGTGGATCTGGAGAAGGGGGCGAGGCCAGAGGGAGAGAGGGGAGAGGGGGCGTCCAGGGAGAGTGAGTGGGTGAGGGGA
>NC_041384.1:676018521-676019966 GCF_002162155.2 Triticum dicoccoides | reverse complement strand
GGGCGAGGCCAGAGGGAGAGAGGGGAGAGGGGGCATCCAGGGAGAGTGAGTGGGTGAGGGGAGATGAGGGGAGCCTGAGGCGTCGCCCTTATCCTCTCCCGGTGAGGCCTGCGAGGTGGTCGGGGTCGACCTTGCCCCTGTAGCGACACGGAGCAGAGGAACAGGAAGGGGAGGGAGCGACCGGTGGGGGGGGGGGTCGGTCGGCCTGCTGGGCCAGTTGGCTCGGGTGGGCCGAAGCCCAAGTGGTGCAGGGCTTTCTCTCTCTCCCCTCTACTTCTCTTTTTCTTTTCTTTAATTACCAGAGGAGGAAAAAGTTTATCTGGGGACCTTAATGGTTCAGGAAAAATGTGAAACTGGATCATAAAAGTCCAGTGCATTTTTAGGCACTGCCACAATTATTTTTGGGAGAGGTTTAGATCCATTTGGAATTTTCATAAATGAATTTGCATTTTAAATTGCTGGAATGGACTGTTATAAATGTTAGTGTCCATTTTAGCATAGGAGTGATGTTGTTTTTAATTACATCAAATTGCATTGGAATATTTGCTAAATGATGAACATTTTTCCAACAACTTTTGTGCAACTTCAAGTTTCACTTATGACTTGAATTTGAATTCAGATGGGAGTTGAAAAGAGATATTGAACAGATGTGATTAAGCATTCTTTAGCCAAAAGATTAGGCTTAATCACAGAGGGTTACTGTAGCATGACACTAGGGGTGTTACAGGTGGCTACAGTACCGCCGCCTGGCGGGCGATCACTATAGCCATTCCCCATCTCTTCTGATTAATGGCACATGGACTTTGAGGAAGGGAGAGGGCTGCCTGCTGACAGTCGACCTCCCCTCGTGCCGACTGGTCTGAGCTCGCCGCCCTCTGGCTTCTCACGGATAGTAGGGCCCGCCGTCTAGGGTGTCACTATAAAAAAAGACACATCCATGACATTTTGGGCCGAACGATTTTTTTTCTGTCATACTTATGACACTTCTATGACGACAATTGTGACAAAACCCGATATCATCATAGATGTGGTGGGCTCCTACTTCTATGACAAAAAATATGACAGAAAATGGGCTTTTCGTCCTGAGCGGACCGGAGACGCAACTGCATGACATTCTTTGGGCCGTCGATGACGGAAAAAACCATGGTAGAAGCGAGGGTGAGGAAAATATCGAGGTGTTCCCGGTTACGGTGGGTGGTCGGGGCCGAGCGATGCACGGAGGTTTGCGCGTTTCTCTCATACACACACACGCATGGGTGCGAGGCGCTGGGCTCTAACTGAACCCGAGCGAGGCATTCGCCTATTGAACCCGAGCGATTGCACTGCAGGCTATGCGTTACTGAACCCGAGCGATCGATTGATGGTGTTAACTGAACCCGATCGAGCGATTCCTTCGCTACTGCTGCTAACTGAAACCGATCGATGCTGTCTATGGATGAACAATG
>NC_041384.1:675994478-676018334 GCF_002162155.2 Triticum dicoccoides | reverse complement strand
GTGGGGGTGGATGAACAGAACCCCGTGGTGTTGCCTCTGGATGAACAGGACCCCGATTGATCGAGCCGGTTGGGGCTGGATGAACAGGACGACCCCGTGGAGGGCTGGATGAATAGTAGATGATGGAGGGATGGATGAACAGTAGCCCGTGGAGGGGTGGTTGAATAGGAGCCCGTGTAGAGGGCTGGTTGAATAGTAGCCGGTGGAGTAGCGTGCGGTGGAGGCTGGATGAACAGGAGCCCGTGGATGAACAGTCGCAGGTGGAGGCTGGAGGAGGTCGACGGTGGATGAACAGTAGCCCGTGGAGGCTGGAGGGGGTCGACGGTGGAGATGAACAGTATCCCGTGTAGTCCCGTTTTGCGGTACGCCACACCCCTCCCGATGAGCAGGACCCCCGTTTCGACCGTAGCGCTCCAACACAAGTCCATTTCCTCCGTTTTGTGGTACGCCACACCCCTCCCGATCAATAGGACTCCGTTTCGACCATAGGAGGTCTGTTTCCTCCATTTTGCGGTACGCCATACCCCTCCCAATGAACAGGATCCCGTTTCAAACATGGTCGGTCGAACACAAGGTTGTTTCCTCCGTTGTGCGGTACGCCAAGCCTCGTTTCATCGGCTGTTCCGTCCAAGCCGGTTGACTCCCACACGTTCCGTTGCCTCCCGATAAACACGACGCATTTTGTTGCCTCCCCATGAACACGACGAAGACGTTGTTTTTTTGCGGGTGACGACGACGTTGTTTCTTTGTTCCGACCCAGGCATGTACACGAGCCCTGGCCATACGTATGTGCGAGTAGGCGTTCGAGATCCCGCTCATATGTATGTACGTGGTCGTATTTTCTTTCTTGCACATTGGTCGTTGTACGTACGTGTACATGCTACGTGCGCGCCTCTACTACGACACATGCGTGCCTCTACATCGACCAGTATGTACGTACACGTTCGCGATCAGAATGAAAACGCTACGTACGCTTCGACCAGGTGGGTCCCGACTGTCAGGCACTTCCTTGCGTGCGAAGATGTAGCTGATGGGTCCTAGCAGTCAAGGGGGCGAATCGTTTTTTTGCCTAGGCACACTTCCTTGCGTGTGTAACACCCCCAGTATCATACTACAGTAATCTCATGCCTGATGATGCCATGTCATCATAATGAAGTTGCTAACCCTCACTTTGATTCAAACCAAATTCAAATTCAAATTCAAAATGCAAGTCAAATATTTATTTCTTCAAGCAGTAAAACAAAAATGTTCACTTTGTCCTATAAATTACCCTGACTATTGTCATGTTAGAACCAACCTCTTTTGGATTCCCAAATGCCCTTGGAAAATTATTTAGTAGTCAGCCAACATTTATAATTGGCCTTTTTCAATTTCGACAAATGGTTAGACAACTCCTTTTGACCTCAAACTTTTCGTGACTCCTAGGAATAATGTGCTTGAGTTATGTGCCAAATTTCTTGTTCACCCAAAATTCATTTGCTACTTAATCTAAATGCAAAACAGAAACAAAAAGAGAAAGGCCAGACCACCCCCCCTTTCCCCACCAGGCCTCAACCCCCGCCGGCCCAGTCGACCACCCCACACGCCGGCCCACTCCCCCGTTCCCCTGGCCTATAGGCCACACCCGACCGAACCCTATCCCCATCTCTCCCACGACCCCCCCACAAACCCCACTCTCTCCCTCGTCTCCCCCCTCCACTCGCCTGGATCTGGATCGGGGAGGACCCCATCCCGCGCCGCCTCGCGCCCCTGACACCGGCGCCCAGCCCCGACGCCACGCCCGACCCGCCATCGGCCGCCTGGAGATCCCTCCCTTGCCGGACGCCTCGCAGCTCCTCCCTCGCGCCCCGTCGCCTCTCCCTCGCCAGCCGACGCCTGCTAACGCCACGCCCGTCGCTCGTCACCGTGCCGTCGTCGACCATCGCCGCCCCAAGCTCCGGCGCCTCCCCGAGCTCGCTTTAGCACATCTACATGGCCTCGTGAGCCCCCATTCCCCTTTTCTTCCTCTTCCCCGCCGCTTTCAGCCGCTTAGTGCGCTCGAAAGCGAGCTGTAGCCACGCGCTCGTGCTCACCCGAGCGCCACCGCCACCCTTCGTCCCCGCTCCGTCCAACCTGGCCTCGTCCCTGCTGCTACCGTCGGCGGGCATTGCACTTGCCTCCCCTGCTGCCTCACCCGCTCATCCCACCGCCGCGCCGCGCCGCGCCGCCCAGTCCAGCCGACCGTGCGCCCCGCTTGACTAGCCGCGCCGGCTCCTCCGCCGCTCCGTCGTGCACCGCTCACTGGAGCCCCGCGCCCGCTTCCCACGCCGCCCTATCCCGTTCGTCGACCGCGGGCCCTGGCCGCCGGCGCCGGCGCCCGGCTTCCCCGTCGCCCTGGTGGGCTATGCCTGCACCACTGGGGCTCCGCCCCGTTTCGCCACGCCCCGCTAAGGCGTATTGGCCACTGCCCAGTAGGCCCCACCGCCCCCTTTAAAAAAAGATTTAGAATATATATATATATAAATAATTAAAATTAATTAATTAATCAACTTAATTAATCCTGTTAATTAGTTGTTAGTCTATGACAGAACAGACCCACACGTCAGGGTTGACTTTGGTCAACTCTATTGACTGATGATGTCATGCTGATGCAATAACCCCCATTTTTAGTTTTAATAATAATGTCAAAATATTGTTAAAAACTTTAGAAAATCATATTAAATAAACTGTAGCTCGGATCGAAAAAACTTTGTACATGAAAGTTGCTCAGAACGACGAGACAAATCCGGATGCGCAGCCCATTTGTCCACCACACATCCCTAGCATAGCGAACACGCAACTTTCCCCTCTGATTCATCTGTTCGAAAACGCGAAACACCGGGGATACTTTCCCGGATGTTTCCTCCCTTCGCCAGTATCGCCTAGTACTGCGTTAGGTTACCCCTGGCACCGCATTTTGCCTTGTTATATGTTTGTGATGCTTGTTTGCCCCGCATTTACTGTTTCTTCCCCCCTCTTCTCTCCGGTAGACCCCGAGACTGATGCAGCCCCTGTGATCGACTACGTCGACGACGACCCCTCCTTGCCAGAGCAACCAGGCAAGCAAACCCCCCTTGAGCATTCCGATATCGCCCATTTCTTTTCCTCTCATGCTTGCATTGGAACTGCTACTGCTTTCTGTATGATCCTACTCTGATGCATAGCCTGTTATTGTTACCTGCTTTCATACCTTACCTGCTTATCCTAAACTGCTTAGTATAGGATGGTTAGTGATCCATTAGTGACCCCCACCTTGTCCCAGTTGCCCTGCTTTATGTTCGATGACTCGATCAACGTGATCGACGTCCAGGCCCCGACACCGCACATCACCCCCTAGTTGTACGACTCTGCAGAGTTACCATCGAGTGCCGAGGGTGGAACCTCTTACATCACTCCTGATGAGATCTTCGTAGTGTAGCTATACGGTCGAGGTCATCGAGGGTGATTTCCTCCTTAACCACTTCAGTTACGGCTCTGTCATGCAACCCATCAAACGTGAACCTCGAGGGTGGATCCTCTTACGTTCACCTTGATGACAACATCAAGTGGAATTCACCGGGGGTGATTCCTCGGGTTTTCCCTTTGGTGTTAGACACATAGTTACTATGGTTACTATGATTTTACACTGAACCATGTTACTAAAGACGGGTCGACCCTGAGGGGTACCCGCGCGAGCTTAATAGCGAGTGATGTGGAGTCGGGTTGACCTGGAAGGTGCCCGCTAGATACTTACGAGGCGTGGCCGGGCATTCTTAACCCTTGCCGCAAGTACTCGAGACGGGGCGACGGGGTCACATCAATCGTGAGTCTCTGCTCGTTACCGCGCGTTCCTAATCCACTACGATTTGGATATTTGATCCGAGGGGCCTCTGGCCTGATAGCACTAACCATCACGTGGGCATAGTATGGGCGTTCTGCGTCGTATACATCAGCCGAAGCTTAATAGACGTTAGCGACTGAGCGGCGCGCACCGGGTTGGACTGGTAAGCATCTACCTTGTTGAAGGAGGTAGCTAGGTCTGCTCACCGGCCGCGTACGCAACGTGCAGGAGTTCCCGGGGAGATGGCCCATGACCCCTGGGGGCATAGGTTTAGTCCGGCGTGCTGGCCTCTCTATTAAGCCTAGGTCGGGTTGCGGCGTATTGTTTGGTCGAGGCCGGGCATGACCCAGGAAAGTGTGTCCGGCCGGAGTTAATCGAGCGTGGTGGGTAAGTTGGTGCACCCCTGCAGGGAAGAAAACATCTATCGATAGCCTGTCCTACGGTAACGGACACTTGGAGTTGTATCCCGATCGATACAACTAGAACTGGATACTTGAGATGAGAAATGGTGATGATAATTGGATTGTGATGATAACTGGATAGTATGGCTCTGGGATTCCTTTCTCGCAGGGAGTCGAGAAAGGATCTCTGGCCGAGGTTGATAACACTACTGCTACTTTACTTTATGCTACTCTACTCCCTCCTGTTGCTGCAAGATGGTGGGTTTCAGAAGATGCTAGTCTTCGATAGGCTAGGCTTTCCCCCTTCTCTTCTGGCATTCAGCAGTTTAGTCCACAGATACAACCCTTTTCATTTGATACAGATGCATACTTAGTTTAGATATGATGTAAGTCTTGCGAGTACTTTGGATGAGTACTCACGGTTGCTTTGCTTCCTCTTTTTCTCCCATACCTAATTCTTGCGACTAGATGACAGATCCCAGGAGCCAGACGACACCACTGATGATTACTACTACCCGCAGGGTGCCTACTACTACGTGACGACCACTGACGACCTGGAGTAGTTAGGAGGCTCCCAGGCAGGAGACCTTGCCTTTTTGATCTATGTTGCTTTTGTGCTAGCCTTCTTAAGGCAAAACTTGTCTAACTTATGTCTGTACTCAGATATTGTTGCTTCCGCTGACTCTTGTGTATTCGAGTTTATGTATTCGAGCCCTCGAGGCCCCTGTCTTGTAATATAAAGCTTGTGTTATTTTGATTTGTGTCTAGAGCTGTGTTGTGATATCTTTCCGTGAGTCCTTGATCTTGATCGCACACATTTGCGTGTATGATTAATGTACGATTGAATCGAGGGCGCCACAGCGTGCGAAGATGTCACTGGTAGGTCCCAGTAGTCAAGGGGGAAACATTTTTTTCGTGAAATACGGTTGCCCGTCTGTTGGGTCCCTGCTGTCAGGTGGAGGAATCATTATTTTCCGCGTAATAAGGATGCACTTCCTTGCTACGGCCGTGGACCCAGCTGTCAGCCTCTCCACGTACAGTCCATGTCCGATGGAAGCCGTTCCTTGACCACGCCGCGCCGAGAGCACCAGGGCGGTGGATGACGGCGAGGCCTAGGAAGGGGACAACGCGGAGCCGGGGAAGACGCGGCAGTGGATGCCCACGCGTAGAGGAGTATGAGGGTTCACTGGTTCGCTGCGGTGTGAGGTTGCCGTCACCGTAGAATAACAGGGGGTGTGGGTGAGTAGAGGGATGGCCTGGCCAGCGGTGGGAGTAGTAGGGGCGGTGAGGCCTCTGCGGCATCGCAGCCGGCCATGGGAGGCAGGAGCGCGAGGCACGACCGGTGCTGGTTTGGGCGGCTGGAGCAAGAAGACCAGAGGTTGAAGAAGCACTATGGCCGTTGGATGGACATCCTACGGTCACTGGAGCTAGAATCGTTCATATTGACTAAGTTGACAAAGCCCTCCGTCCCCGTCAACTTAGTTGGCCCACAAGTCAGCCTCCCGCCATTGTGGGTCCTAGCTAGCAAGGGGTATTCATTTTTTGTGCGTAATAAGGAGGCACTTTCTTGCGTGTGAAGATATAGCTGGTGGGTCTGACCTGTCAGCGGTGGGAACATTTTTTTCGCAAAATAGAGAGGCCCTTTCGATGGGTCCCAGCTGTCAGGTGGAGGAATCATTATTTTGCGCGTAATAAGGAGGCATTTCCTTGCGTGCGGCCGTGGACCCAGTTGTCAGCCTCTCCACGCATAGTCTACTTCTGATGGTGTCATTCATTGACCACGCTGACCACTTTGCGCCGAGCGCATCCAAGGTGGTGGACGACGATGAGGCCTCGGACAGCAACGAGCCGGAGATGGAAAGACGCGGGAGTAGAGTCACAGACGGAGAGGTGTACGAGGGTTAATTGGTTCTGGTGCGTTGTGGTTCGTCAGACGGTGGAGAAGAACATGAGGTTTGGAGGGGTGGAGTGATGGTCTGGCCAACGGTGGAGTAGCGCTTCACAGCGAAGCATGCTAAGCAAAGCTGCTAGCAGCAGGAGGCGGGAGCAGGTGGTCCCGGCGGCTCTGGAGGAAGAAGATGAGAGATTGAAGATGGATGCCAGTCGTTGGATGTAAATCCAACGGCTAACGATGTTAGAATCATTTGTTGACTAAGTTGACAACGACTTGCATTGGCTTCGACCTATTGGCCCACATTTCAGCCTCCAAAAATGTGGCACGTATTCAACCCATTTTTTCAGAATTTACAGTCTTTTTTTGCGGGGTAGAATTGATAGTCAATTTGATATCTTTTTTTTAGAATTACGGTCCATTAGCTGGGCTGGGTAAACAAATAATGTAGCGTCCATGCGGCCCATTTATGTTTTTCCTAAAAAATTATAGGCCATTTGCACTTTCTCAAAACACACGATTTTGCTGGGCTGATTCTAATTATAATGTTGGGGTGGGCGCATCAATGTTATCAGAAAATAAACATGGGCTAAGCATTTTGTTATATATATATATAAATATAAATAATAAGTGATTTATTATTACATTGGTCCTTCAATCTTACCAAGCTTTTGTACACAATCATCAGGATTTTCGTTGCCAAAAAAATCTAGGATTTTATTGTTAAGAAATTATTTTTATAAGTTAATAAGATGTGGGATATTGTTTTCTTACATATGTAAGTATCTGTTAAATATATGATGACAATAACAATAATATATAATAACATATAAAATAATTTAAATATATATATAATATAGTTAGAAGGGAAACATAAGTTGGACCAGGCGTTCCTATTCTTATATAGAAAAACTAGCGGGGCCACCCACGCATTTGCGCGGCTAGATTTTATGTTATCATATTTGCTTTAATTCAGATATATTGGCTTAGTTGATAGAATGGTTCGTAGATGCCTGTGTCCAAATGTAATATAATTTGTCTGCGTACTATGGTGCACGTGTATGCACGCAGCACGCGTCCATATTGTATTGCTTGGTGTTTTTCTAACAAAAATATTTTGAGCTGATAGTAGAATTTTTATCTGTTTCTGTTGAATTGGATTTCTATATATATGTGCATGTGCGTATCTAGGTTATAATGTACTAACCACTTGGTGTTTTTCAGAAGAAATATCTCATGAGTAATAATTTTGTGCCGGCAGTAGAATTTTATCTGTTTCTGTTGATTTGGATTTCTATTTGTGTGCGCATGTGTGTATCTGTGTTATAATGTACTAACAACTTGGTGTTTTTCGAAGAAATATATCATGAGTAAGCATTCCTCTAATTCTATCTCATAGCACGCAAAACAATTTAGTTGGTGTGCTTACAGCCTCACCGAGTTGGTATTTTTCATAGTTCTGGATATCGTAGATCATCAATCTCATCGTGGCCAAAAAATTTATACAAATGTAAAACTCCAACTCTGCTTCTCCATTTTGTTCATCCCTTAAGTTTAACTATGGGCAGTTTATTTGAGTGGTCTAGAAAGAGATAGAGCTTGGGTAGTAAGTTTGAAAAAGTTGATAGTTTGGATTTTTGGCTTATGGAGATCTAGAGCATGAGATGGATATGAAGAGATTAATTTGGTAATTAAGGTTTCTGAAGTACAATTATGGATGACTACACGGCTGATCTAGGGCATTTGGTCAGTGCAGAAATCAATGGAAAATGAGCTTTTTTCTAGCAAGATTAAAAAGTTAGATGTATGCATCTATGTAACATGAAACTTACCTTGGAAGTGCATGTGTTCTTAGTAAAACATGTCAAGGATGTATGTGACTATGTAATCAAGCAGGAACAGGCTATGCAGGATAAAACATTTCAACTTCTCCTTGTTTTAAAATTCGTTGCCAATATTTTCACCAGCGTAATCTATTTTTCCGATCAACAATCCACTGCAGGCACTCGGATTTCAAAGTACTTGAACAACAATCTAAATTAGAACATAGGTTTACTAACAGTATTCTTCGCACTATCTTCACTTGGAAAACCTTTCACGAATAAGAGACCAATCATTTATTATGCATACTTCCCTTTATCTCTTGCTGGTTCGTGTTGTCCTTATGACTGCACTAATTGTAGTTCCAAGTTTGGCATAATAAGCATTCTGAGTCTTCATTGTCATCTCCTAGTTTTGTAGTTTCTTTCTCATGCATAAATACTTTTCTTGTAAACATATATCCTGGTTTGTTTAGTGTTTTTATTGCTTGGCGTAGACACCCATGCTTTCTCCTATCAGCCGGTTAACTAACTGACACATGAATTGTCATCTAAAAGAATAAACTGCAGTAGTTGGAAAGCGTCCATGCTTTCTCCTATCAGCCGGTTAACTAACTGACACATGAATTGTCATCTAAAAGAATAAACTGCAGTAGTGTTGAAAGCCACATCTAACGACTATCCAGATGATCTAAATTCCTTTGTCATACATAACCTGCGCCCTGATGGCCGGGATTGCAAACCACGGCATATCTCGGACAAAGAGATGAAGTTTTCCTTAAGGTTATTAAGATGGATCCTTGTATTATTGTGACTTTGATTCGCTAGGCATCAGGTCATGTATGCTTCTCTCGTGAGTACGCTCCTTCTCTCGGACGTGTGCTTCACTCGTATGTGCCGTTCTAGTAAAATATACTTAGTTTGTAATCTAGTCGGACTATGCAAAAGGTATGGTTTACAGTTTCCGTCGTTCATTTTCCTGGAAAACAAAGCAGTTTCCTTCCTTCATTTTTCTAAAGTTTCTTCCGTCATGTACGTACGTGTTTGATCTTCTTCTTCTAGGATGAGAATAGTAACTTCTTATGCCGTTATGTTTAGCATGCACCGATCGATCGGTTTCCTTATTCAATGTATAGTTACGTCATTGACTTTGCTTATTCTAGGATGACAATCGTTTCCAACTTTAGAGAAAAAAATATAAGAATCGTTCGTAAATTTCATTTTCTTTAATGTACGTGCTTATTTTTGTGCGTAGTTTCTCATCTTTTAATCTGAGCCGTTTTGATCAAAATCAACAGAATATATATTTTTAGCATATGTAGACCAACAACATCGCTTGTTTGTGTTCTGAAGAAATAATATAATAGATAGTAGACTGTTTGCCCTTGTGTCAACGATTGCAAGATTTAGCTTGCCACAACATTAGAATTGCTACATTGACCTATTATATATTAAAATTCATTGTTAGTTAGAAAAACAAAATTTCGTAGAACATCTCGCAAAAAGTAGGCCAAATATTTGGTGGACCATATGTAAAAATTTACAATTTGGACATAACAGAGAAAAGAAAATATGCCAGAAACTATATCATATAAAAGCAAAAGATGAGAATTTCATTTGGTAGACCTTTTTTATACGAAATCATAGCCATTAGATATATATATGAAAAATTATAACCAAACACTATACAACCTTTGATTCTTAGTAAAACAAATTATATAAAAAATGCCAACACATCGGTCATGCATATCCCATCTTGTTGTAAAACAAAGTAGGAAATATGTAGTTACTTTACAACAAAGTGATCTCACACAGATGCATCATGCATATCCCATCTTGCTGTAAAAAAAAGTCATGCATATTTCATCTACAAAATCAACATAAATCCATATACTCGCGCAGAAACACCATGTCGCATGAACGGATGCATAAATGATGTATATGTAGCCAGTTGCCAAGATGCCATGTTCCCATGTTGTAGCTGCTACCCATGAAGAATCAATTACTATACGTACGTAGCAAGAGAGATCAATCACCGCACCTATCACGTGAAGAAGCATGCGTACGTCTGTGTTTGTGTTGTGATCCCCGAAACTTCTTGAGTCGACTTGACTGCGCCGCCACAACGGTGAGTCAGCGACATCTCTGCCACACCATTGTGTTCCCCGTCCCTTGACATGCGCCTCTTCTGCTGCGCCATCGGCCGTCGTCTCTGTGGCCAGCGTTGCCGTCGCAGCCACTGTTTAGGTCAAATTCCTCCTTATGCCGGCAGCGCACAATCACATACGTCTTTGGTCATTGTTAATGTTGCTCTACATCGTAGACTAATAGTACATGGCAGCAGCCTCCACATCCGTGCACCGCTGAGATCGCGTGGATCACGATCAGGTCATGGGCCTTGGAATTCCTGGGCCTTGGCTTGTTGCTTTGAGAAGACAGAATCCAATGTATGCATGCACGGTCAATCAGAGAATATTTATGTATTTGACCTTGTCCAACTCATAATAAGTAGATTAAAAAACTTATAGTAGGTAGCCTATGCCCGTACGCTAGAGCATGTTGAGTCGTATTATCAGATGTTTCAAATTACCTACACTTTCCGTGTCAATTTTTTATAACACCCGGTCCGTGTCAATCTGATTTGCTTCGATTACTTCTCCTACCCATCACGTTTGGCTTGGGTTGGAACAAAAAGATTGTACGTGGCAGTCCTGTATCTAATTATATTTCCATGTAACGTTTACATCTTTAAATCTCAACCCTTAATATCTAAAATTGGCGGCCAAGATAATTTAGTCTGTGTGGACTAATGTGATGGCTTGTTTGACTCTTATTTTAATTATATAATAGATAGATAGATAGATAGAAGAGACCTCTGCGTTTTCTTAAAAAAAATACATAAATTGGGCTGCCGATATTTTAGGAAAAAAAAACCTCGGATGGGAGGTCCATAGACCAGTCGATACATGACGGTTCTCAAGAAAATACAAATAGGCCTATGGACCTCCCATCTGAGGTCGTGAGCTGCGCATATTAAAAAAGAAAGCCTAGACGGGGCAGCCCAAAACCCAGCTGATACTTACTGCCCCAGTGATAATAAATGATACCTGCCAGCTCTCCAACTTTGTTGTGAATTTATCTCCTATAATAACTACGTTGAAGCACCTAAAAAAATGTAACTATGTTGACAAACCCGTGGGCCCCAACGTCAGTAGAGTATTAGGAGGAAGTATTTTTCGATGAGGCACTTGCTTGCGTATGGCCATAGACCTGGTGGGTCCCGACTGTCCGCCTGTCCACGTACAGTCCTCTCCAGACTCCTCTCGTTTGTTCAGCATGTTCACAACGGCAGACATCGGCATCGCGGCGAGCGCACAAACGCGCAGGAGGAGATCCGACCACGTGAGGAAGTGCCTTATTAGCAACGAAACAATTGAACTAGCCTAGTGGCCGAGTGACACTACCCGACAGCTGTTCCGCCCGGGTTCGATTCCACCTGTGCACAGAAAATATCTCCAAATTTTTTGCCTCTGCCTTTATTGACATGTGGGTCCCAATTGTCATATACGCACACCATGTCCAACACTTGCCAAAACTTCGTCCCTCGTTTTCTCTGTTTTTCGCACACTCGACATTGTATGGGCATTTTGAAAATAACATATCTTTTTGACTGTGCATCATATGAAGATGTGCTATGCATGAATGTTGATCAACATGATGTTAACTGGCCGGTAGTTCCAGTTTCGACCATGGATAAAACTTCCAACATGATGTTAACACTGTTTGAAAAGGCCGTGTTAATATAAATGCTCTGCCTATGAAAGTTACAGTTTCTTATCTGAAACTGAACTTGGAGTTTCTTATTTAAAACTGAAACTTGCAGTTTCTTCTCTGAGAATCACATTGTCTACACTTTTATACTCATATGAAACTACATTTTTTGAAGTGATAAAAATAGATATCTAGAATTCATAAAATACTTCATATGCTCAATACTGCAAATCTGAAATTCAAAAGACATTCATATCTGAAAGTACTTTTAAAATACACAACACAAAACACAATTCACAATCTGCAAATACTGACAACCCTAAGCTCCTCCTGACAGTTCACAACCTGCCCGACTATTGGACTGGGGGGGAGGGGGGCAGTCCCTCCTATTCCTCGGCGGCAGACAGCCCCCCCGTGAGACGATGTGAACGGCGAGGGAGAGGATGGCGGGGAAGCGTCGTCGGGGCAACTGTTTTTCTCCTCTTGCAGTTGGGTTCGGTCGACGAAGACTCCACCGGCTCGCTCTGGCACGACACCCTCACAAACGACACCCTGTAGATGCTCGATCCTTCAATCTCTGGTGGATGCTCCATCTGGGATCGATACTCCCACCACCGCTTCCTCATGATCGGATTCGGTGAATCTGTTTGCTCCATGGCCCAGAGGAGCAGCTCTATGTACTCCCGCGTGACTCCCTCCAGGAGTATCGCCGCCTTTTCGCTCTGTTGTAGATATTTGGCCATGGATGTCGCCGTCGCCGCTAGTTGGTCCTTGTTGTCAAACCAAGACTGTATCTCCAACATCCTAGCTAGCTTCACAGGGTCGCCGTTTGTGATCCTCACGTATCGGTTATACTCCTCCATCGATCTACTTCTCCACAACACCTTCACTAACCGGCAGTGGTTTTTGAATAGAAGAGGAGAGGAGCAGCGCTGGTTTTGGATTAGAATGGGAGAGGAGCGACGCTGGTTTTGGATTGGAACAGGAGAGGAGAGGCGGTGGTTTTGAAATGGAAAAGGAGAGGAGCGACACTGGATTTAGATTGGAACAGGAGAGGAGCGACGGTGGTTTAAGAGGAGAAGATCGGAAGAGCGGCGCTCGTCTTGGAAGTATTTTTTTGTTTTGCGTATTTTGGGTCAAAGTTTGACCACGTACTGTATTTGACAAGCAAAATGTGAATGCATGTCACCAAAAATTGTATCGTTTGGTTCGTATCTGAATGTACTTTCAAATTATATTATTTTTACAACGTATAACATATATTTTATTTGCGAAAATCATGGTCAATTATGACCAAGAATAAAAGGGAGACTAGTTAATGTTGAAGGAAATATGCCCTAGAGGCAATAATAAAGCTATTATTTATTTCCTTATATCATGATAAATGTTTATTATTCATGCTAGAATTGTATTAACCGGAAACATAATACATGTGTGAATACATAGACAAACAGAGTGTCACTAGTATGCCTCTACTTGACTAGCTCGTTGATCAAAGATGGTTATGTTTCCTAACCATAGACATGAGTTGTCATTTGATTAACGGGATCACATCATTAGGAGAATGATGTGATTGACTTGACCCATTCCGTTAGCTTAGCACTTGATCGTTTAGTTTGTTGCTATTGCTTTCTTCATGACTTATACATGTTCCTATGACTATGAGATTATGCAACTCCCGTTTACCGGAGGAACACTTTGTGTGCCACCAAACGTCACAACATAACTGGGTGATTATAAAGGTGTTCTACAGGTGTCTCCAAAGGTACTTGTTGGGTTGGCGTATTTCGAGATTAGGATTTGTCACTCCGATTGTCGGAGAGGTATCTTTGGGCCCACTCGGTAATGCACATCACTATAAGCCTTGCAAGCATTGCAACTAATGAGTTAGTTGCGGGATAATGTATTACGGAACGAGTAAAGAGACTTGCCGGTAACGAGATTGAACTAGGTATTGAGATACCGACGATCGAATCTCGGGCAAGTAACATACTGATGACAAAGGGAGCAACGTATGTTGTTATGCGGTCTGACCGATAAAGATCTTCGTAGAATATGTAGGAGCCAATATGGGCATCCAGGTCCCGCTATTGGTTATTGACCAGAGAGGTGTCTCGGTCATGTATACATAGTTCTCGAACCCGTAGGGTCCGCATGCTTAACGTTCGTTGACGATATAGTACTATATGAGTTATGTATGTTTATGACCGAATGTTGTTCGGAGTCCGGGATGAGATCACGGACATGACGAGGAACTCCGGAATTGTCCGGAGATAAAGTTTGATATATGGGATTGTAGTGTTTGATCTCCGGAAGGGTTCCGGAATTCACCGGAAGGGGTTCCGGATGTTCCCCGAAATGTTTGGGCACGAGAACACTTTATCTGGGCCAAAGGGGAAAGCCCACGAGGCTTTTGGAAAGTGCAAAAGGAAGTTTTGCGGAGACTAGAGGCTAGACGCCAGGAACCCTGGCGTCTAGGGGGTAGACGCCGGGAACCCTAGCGTCTAGCCCTGGAGTCCGAGAAGGACTCTTGCCTTTCGGGTGAAACCGACTTTGAGGAGGCTTTTACTCCAAGATTCGACCCCAGGGCTCAACATATAAATAGAGGGGTAGGGCTAGCACCAAAGACACATCAAGAAACACCAAGCCGTGTGCCGGCAACCCCGTCCCCTCTAGTTTATCCTCCGTCATAGTTTTCGTAGTGCTTAGGCGAAGCCCTGCGGAGATTTATCTTCACCAACACCGTCACCACGCCGTCGTGCTGCCGGAACTCATCTACTACTTCGCCCCTCTTGCTGGATCGAGAAGGCGAGGACGTCACCGAGCCGAACGTGTGCAGAACTCAGAGGTGCCGTGCTTTCGGTACTTGGATCGGTCGGACGTGAAGACGTACGACTACATCAACCGCGTTGATATAACGCTTCCGCGAACGGTCTACGAGGGTACGTAGACAACACTCTCCCCTCTCGTTGCTATGCATCACCATGATCTTGCGTGTGCATAGGAATTTTTTTGAAATTACTACGTTCCCTAACAGTGGCATCCGAGCCAGGTTTTATGCATAGATGTCATATGCACGAGTAGAACACAAGTGGGTTGTGGGCGATATAAGTCATACTGCTTACCAGCATGTCATACTTTGGTTCGGCGGTATTGTTGGATGAAGCGGCCCGGACCGACATTACGCGTACGCTTACGCGAGACTGGTTCTACCGACGTGCTTTGCACACAGGTGGCTAGCGGGTGTTAGTTTCTCCAACTTTAGTTGAACCAAGTGTGGCTACGCCCGGTCCTTGCGAAGGTTAAAACAGCACCAACTTGACAAACTATCGTTGTGGTTTTGATGCGTAGGTAAGAACAGTTCTTGCTAAGCCCGTAGCAGCCACGTAAAACTTGCAACAACAAAGTAGAGGACATCTAACTTGTTTTTGCAGGGCATGTTGTGATGTGATATGGTCAAGACATGATGCTAAATTTTATTGTATGAGATGATCATGTTTTGTAACCGAGTTATCGGCAACTGGCAGGAGCCATATGGTTGTCGCTTTATTGTATGCAATGCAATTGCGCTGTAATGCTTTACTTTATCACTAAGCGGTAGCGATAGTCGTGGAAGCATAAGATTGGCGAGACGACAACGATGCTACGATGGTGATCAAGGTGTCGCGCCGGTGACGATGGTGATCATGACGGTGCTTCAGAGATGGAGATCACAAGCACAAGATGATGATGGCCATATCATATCACTTAAATTGATTGCATGTGATGTTTATCTTTTATGCATCTTATCTTGCTTTGATTGACGGTAGCATTATAAGATGATCCCTTACTAAAATTTCAAGGTATAAGTGTTCTCCCTGAGTATGCACCGTTGCCAAAGTTCGTCGTGCCCAGACACCACGTGATGATCGGGTGTGATAAGCTCTACGTCCATCTACAACGGGTGCAAGCCAGTTTTGCACATGCAGAATACTCAGGTTAAACTTGATGAGCCTAGCATATGCAGATATGGCCTCGGAACACTGAGACCGAAAGGTCGAGCGTGAATCATATTGTAGATATGATCAACATAATGATGTTCACCATTGAAAGCTACTCCATTACACGTGATGATCGGTTATGGTTTAGTTGATTTGGATCACGTGATCACTTAGATGATTAGAGGGATGTCTATCTAAGTGGGAGTTCTTAAGTAATATGATTAATTGAACTTTAATTTATCATGAACTTAGTCCTGGTAGTATTAGCATATCTATGTTGTAGATCAATAGCTCGCGTTTAGCTCCCCTGTTTTATTTTTGATATGTTTCTAGAGAAAATTAAGTTGAAAGATGTTAGTAGCAATGTTGCGGATTGGATCCGTGATCTGAGGATTATCCTCATTGCTGCACAGAAGAATTATGTCCTTAATGCACCGCTAGGTGACAGACCTATTGCAGGAGCAGATGCAGACGTTATGAATGTTTGGCTAGCTCAATATGATGACTACTTGATAGTTTAGTGCACCATGCTTAACGGCTTAGAATCGGGGCTTCAAAGACGTTTTGAACGCCATGGAGTATATAAGATGTTCCAAGAGTTGAAATTGGTATTTCATACTCATGCCCGTGTCGAGAGGTATGAGACCTCTGATAGTACTTTGCCTACAAGATGGAGGAGAATAGCTCAACCAGTGAGCATGTGCTCAGATTGTCTGAGTACTACAATTGCTTGAATCAAGTGGGAGTTAATCTTCCATATAAGAGAGTAATTGACAAAGTTCTCTAGTCACTATCATCGAGTTACTAGAACTTAGTGATGAACTATAATATGCAAGGGATGACAAAAGTAATTCCCAAGCTCTTCGTGATGCTGAAATCGACGAAGGTAGAAATCAAGAAAAGCATCAAGTGTTGATGGTAAACAAAACCACTAGTTTCAAGTAAAGGGACAAAGGGAAGAAAGGGGAACTTCAAGAAGAACGGCAAGCAAGTTGCTGCTCAAGTGAAAAACCCAAGTCTGGACCTAAGCCTGAAACTGAGTGCTTCTACTGCAAAGGGACTGGTCATTGGAAGCGAAACTACCCCAAGTATTTGGCGGATAAGAAGGATGGCGAAGTGAACAAAGGTATATTTGATATACAGATTATTGATGTGTATTTTACTAGTGTTCGTAGCAACCCCTCGGTATTTGATAATGGTTCAGTTGCTAAGAGTAGTAACTCGAAACGGGAGTTGCAGAATGAATAGAGACTAGTTAAGGGTGAAGTGACGATGTGTGTTGGAAGTGGTTCCAAGATTGATATGATCATCATCGCACACTCCCTATACTTTCGGGATTAGTGTTGAACCTAAATAAGTGTTATTTGGTATTTGCGTTGAGCATGAATACGATTTGATCATGTTTATTGCAATACGGTTATTCATTTAAGTAAGAGAATAAATTGTTGTTCTGTTTACATGAATAAAACCTTATATGGTTACACACCCAATGAAAATGGTTCGTTGGATCTCGATCGTAGTGATACACATATTCATAATATTGAAACCAAAAGATGCAAAGTTAATAATGATAGTGCAACTTATTTGTGGCACTGCCGTTTAGGTCATATTGGTGTAAAGCGCATGAAGAAAATCCATGCTGATGGGCTTTTGGAATCACTTGATTATGAATCAGTTGATGCTTGCGAACCATGCTTCATGGTCAAGATGACTAAGACTCCGTTCTCCGGAACAATGGAGCGAGCAACAGATTTGTTGGAAATCATACATACTGATGTATGTGGTCCGATGAATATTGAGGCTCGCGGCAGGTATCATTATTTTCTGATCTTCACAGATGATTTGAGCAGATATGAGTATATCTACTTGATGAAACACAAGTCTGAAATATTTGAAAAGTTCAAAGAATTTCAGAGTGAAGTGGAGAATCATCGTAGCAAAAATAAAAATTTCTACGATATGATCGCAAAAGTAAAATATTTGAGTTACGAGTTTGGCCTTCAGTTAAAACAATGTGAAATAGTTTCACTACTCACGCCACCTGGAACACCACAATGTAATGGTGTGTCCGAACGTCGTAACCGTGCTTTATTAGATATGGTGCAATCTATGATGTTTCTTACCGATTACCACTATCGTTTTGGGGTTATGCATCAAAGACAGCTACATTCACGTTAAATAGGGCACCATCTAAATCCGTTGAGACAACGCCGTATGAACTGTGGTTTGGCGAGAAACCTAAGCTGTCGTTTCTTAAAGTTTGGGACTGTGATGCTTATGTGAAAAAGTTTCAACTTGATAAGCTCGAACCCAAATCGGAGAAGTAAATCTTCATAGGATACCCAAAAGAAAATGTTGGGTACACCTTCTATCACAGATCCGAAGGCAAGATATTCATTGCTGAGAATGGATCCTTTCTAGAGAAGGAGTTTCTCTCGAAAGAAGTGAGTGGGAGGAAAGTAGAACTTGATGAGGTAACTGTACCTGCTCCCTTATTGGAAAGTAGTTCATCACAAAAATCTGTTCCTGTGACTACTACACCAATTAGTGAGGAAGCTAATGATGATGATCATGTAACTTCAGATCAAGTTACTACCGAACCTCGTAGGTAAACCAGAGTGAGATCTGCACCAGAGTGGTACTGTAATCCTATTCTGGAAGTCATGTTACTAGACCATGACAAACTTGCGAACTATGAGGAAGCGATGATGAGCCCAGATTCCGCGAAATGGCTTGAGGCCGTGAAATCTGAGATGAGATCCATGTATGAGAACAAAGTATGGACTTTGATTGACTTGCCCATTGATCGGTGAGCCATTGAGATTAAATGGATCTTAAAGAGGAAGACGGACACTGATAGTAGTGTTACTATCTACAAAGCTAGAATTGTCGCAAAAAGGTTTTCAACAAGTTCAAGGTGTTGACTACGATGAGAGTTTCTCACTCGTATCTATGCTTAAGTCTGTCCAAATCATGTTAGCAATTACCGCATTTTATGAAATCTGGCAAATGGATGAACAAAACTGCATTCCTTAATGGATTTGTTAAAGAAGAGTTGTATATGATGCAACCAGAAGGTTTTGTCATTCCTAAAGGTACTAACAAAATATGCAAGCTCCAGCGATCCATCTATGGACTGGTGCAAGCATCTTGGAGTTGGAATATATGCTTTGATAAGTTGATCAAAGAATATAGTTTTATACAGACTTGCGGTGAAGCCTGTATTTACAAGAAAGTGAGTGGGAGCACTACAACATTTCTGATAAGTATATGTGTATGACATATTGTTGATCGGAGATAATGTAGATTTATTCTGCAAAGCATAAAGGAATGTTTGAAAGGAGTTTTTCAAAGAAAGACCTCGGTGAAGCTGCTTACATATTGAGCATCAAGATCTATAGAGATAGATCAAGACGCTTGATAAGTTTTTCAATGAGTACATACCTTGACAAGATTTTGAAGTAGTTCAAAATGGAACAGTCAAAGAAGGAGTTCTTTCCTGTGTTACAATGTGTGAAGTTGAGTAAGACTCAAAACCCGACCATGGCAGAAGATAGAGAGAGAATGAAAGTCATTCCCTATGCCTCAGCCATAGGTTCTATAAAGTATGCCATGCTGTGTACCAGACCTATTGTATACCCTGCCCTGAGTTTGGCAAAGGAGTACAATAGTGATCTAGGAGTAGATCACTGGACATTGGTCAAAATTATCCTTAGTGGAATAAGGATATGTTTCTCGATTATGGAGGTGACAAAAGGTTCGTCGTAAAGGGTTACGTCGATGCAAGTTTTGACACTAATCTAGATGACTCTAAGTCTCAATCTGGATACATATTGAAAGTGGGAGAAATTAGCTAGAGTAGCTCCATGCAGAGCATTGTTGACATAGAAATTTGCAAAATACGTATGGATCTGAATATGGCAGACCTGTTGACTAAACTTCTCTCACAAGCAAAACATGATCACACCTTAGTACTCTTTGGGTGTTAATCACATAGCGATGTGAACTAGATTATTGACTCTAGTAAACCCTTTGGGTGTTGGTCACATGTCGATGTGAACTATGGGTGTTAATCACATGGTGATGTGAACTATTGATGTTAAATCACATGGCGATGCGAACTAGATTATTGACTCTAGTGCAAGTGGGAGACTGAAGGAAATATGCCCTAGAGGCAATAATAAAGCTATTATTTATTTCCTTATATCATGATAAATGTTTATTATTCATGCTAGAATTGTATTAACTGGAAACATAATACATGTGTGAATACATAGACAAACAGAGTGTCACTAGTATGCCTCTACTTGACTAGCTCGTTGATCAAAGATGGTTATGTTTCCTAACCATAGACATGAGTTGTCATTTGATTAACGGGATCACATCATTAGGAGAATGATGTGATTGACTTGACCCATTCCGTTAGCTTAGCACTTGATCGTTTAGTTTGTTGCTATTGCTTTCTTCTTGACTTATACATGTTCCTATGACTATGAGATTATGCAACTCCCATTTACCGGAGGAACACTTTGTGTGCCACCAAACGTCACACCGTAACTGGGTGATTATAAAGGTGCTCTACAGGTGTCTCGAAAGGTACTTGTTGGGTTGGCGTATTTCGAGATTAGGATTTGTCACTCCGATTGTCGGAGAGGTATCTCTGGGCCCACTCGGTAATGCACATCACTATAAGCATTGCAAGCATTGCAACTAATGAGTTAGTTGCGGGATGATGTATTACGGAACGAGTAAAGAGACTTGCCGATAACGAGATTGAACTAGGTATTGAGATACCGACGACCGAATCTCGGGCAAATAACATACTGATGACAAAGGGAGCAACGTATGTTGTTATGCGGTCTGACCGATAAAGATCTTCGTAGAATATGTAGGAGCCAATATGGGCATCCAGGTCCCGCCATTGGTTATTGACCAGAGAGGTGTCTCGGTCATGTCTACATAGTTCTCGAACCCGTAGGGTCCGCACGCTTAACGTTCGTTGACGATATAGTACTATATGAGTTATGTATGTTGATGACCGAATGTTGTTCGGAGTCCGGGATGAGATCATGGACATGACGAGGAATTCCGGAATGGTCCGGAGATAAAGTTTGATATATTGGATAGTAGTGTTTGATCTCCGGAAGGGTTCCGGAATTCACCGGAAGGGGTTCCGGATGTTTCCCGAAATGTTTGGGCACGAGAACACTTTATCTGGGCCAAAGGGGAAAGCCCACGAGGCTTTTGGAAAGTGCAAAAGGAAGTTTTGCAAAGACCAGAGGCTAGACGCCAGGAACCCTGGCGTCTAGGGGGTAGACGCCGGGAACCCTAGCGTCTAGCCCTGGAGTCCGAGAAGGACTCTTGCCTTTCGGGTGAAATCGACTTTGAGGAGGCTTTTACTCCAAGATTCGACCCCAGGGCTCAACATATAAATAGAGGGGCAGGGCTAGCACCAAAGACACATCAAGAAACACCAAGCCGTGTGCCGGCAACCCCGTCCCCTCTAGTTTATCCCCCATCATAGTTTTCGTAGTGCTTAGGCGAAGCCTTTCGGAGATTGTTCTTCACCAACACCACCACCACACCGTCGTGCTGCCGGAACTCATCTACTACTTCGCCCCTCTTGCTGGATCGAGAAGGCGAGGACGTCACCGGGCCGAACATGTGCAGAACTCGAAGGTGCCGTGCTTTCGGTACTTGGATTGGTCGGACGTGAAGACGTACGACTACATCAACCGCGTTGATATAACGCTTCCGCGAACGGTCTACGAGGCTACGTAGACAACACTCTCCCCTCTCGTTGCTATGCATCACCATGATCTTGCGTGTGCGTAGGAATTTTTTTGAAATTACTACGTTCCCTAACAAATGTGGGGCCGCTTTCTTAATTGAAGAGTAAATTGATTTTGATTTTGATCTAGTCACAGCGCGCTGGCCGTCTCGTCCAATCCTAAATCGCTGCCGCACGCTCCTCTCCCTCTTCTCCATTGCAAAACCACCTCCTCTCCTCTCCATCATCTCCATTCAAAAACCACCGTCTCGCCTCTCCCTCTTCTCCATTGCAAAACCACCTCCTCTCCTCTCCATCATCTCCATTCCAAAACCACCGTGTCGCCTCTCCCTCTTCTCCATTGCAAAACCACCTCCTCTCCTCTCCATCATTTCCATTCCAAAACCACCGTCTCGCCTCTCCCTCTTCTCTATTGCAAGACCATCGTCTCTCCTTCCATCTTCCAAAGCTAGCACCGGACCACTTAGAAGGACATTTGTGGAGAGGATGCAGCAGCGAATCAGGCAGATCGCCGACGGCTGATGACCCACAAGTATATGGGATCTATCGTAGTCCTTTCGACAAGTAAGAGTGTCGAACCCAACGAGGAACAAAAGGAAATGATAAGCGGTTTTCAGCAAGGTAATCTCTGCAAGCACTAAAATTATCAGTAACAGATAGTTTTGTGATAAGGTAATTTGTAATGAGTAGCAAGTAATAAAAGTAAATAAGGTGCAGCAAGAGGGCCCAATCCTTTTGTAGCAAAGGACAAGCCTGGACAAACTCTTATATGAAGGAAAGCGCCCCCGAGGACACATGGGAATTATCGTCAAGCTAGTTTTCATCACATTCATATGATTCGCGTTCGGTACTTTGATAATTTGATATGTGGGTGGACCGGTGCTTGGGTACTGTCCTTACTTGAACAAGCATCCCACTTATGATTAACTACTATTGCAAGCATCCGCAACTACAACAAAAGTATTAAGGTAAGCCTAACCATAACATGAAACATATGGATCCAAATCAGCCCCTTACGAAGCAACACATAAACTAGGGTTTAAGCTTCTGTCACTCTAGCAACCCATCATCTACTGATTACTTCCCAATGCCTCCCTCTAGGCCCAAAAAATGGTGAAGTGTCATGTAGTCGGCGTTCACATGACACCACTAGAGGGATGACAACATACATCTCATCAAAATATCGAACGAATACCAAATTCACATGACTACTAATAGCAAGACTTCTCCCATGTCCTTAGGAACAAACGTAACGACTCACAAAGCATATTCATGTTCATAATCAGAGGGGTGTTAATATACATAATGGATCTGAACATATGATCTTCCACCAAGTAAACCAACTAGCATCAACTACAAGGAGTAATCAACACTACTAGCAACCCACAGGTACCAATCTGAGGTTTGGATACAAAGATTGGATACAAGAGATGAACTAGGGTTTGAGATGAGATGGTGCTGGTGAAGATGTTGATGGAGATTGACCCCATCCCGATGAGAGGATCGTTGGTGATGACGATGGTGGTGATTTCCCCCTCCCTGAGGGAATTTTCCCCGGCAGAATAGCTCCGCCAGAGCCCTAGATTGGTTCCGCCTCATGGCAGCAGAGTCTCATCCCGAAAGCTTGCTTATGATTTTTTCCTCAACGAAAGACTCCATATAGCATAAGATGGGCATCAAAGGGCCACCAGGGGGCCCATGAGGCAAGGGGGGCGCCCAGGGGGGTAGGGCACGCCCCCACCCTCGTGGCCAGGGTGTGGCCCCCTTTGGAACTTCTTGCGCTCAATATTTTTTATATATTCTGGAAATAGCTTCCGTGAAGTTTCAGGGCTTTTGGAGCTATGCAGAATAGGTCTCTAATATTTGCTCCTTTTCCAGCCCAGAATCCCAACTGCCGGCATTCTCCCTCTTCATGTAAACCTTGTAAATAAGAGAGAATAGGCATAAGTATTGTGACATAATGTGTAATAACAGCCCATAATGCAATAAATATCGATATAAAAGCATGATGCAAAATGGACATATCAACTCCCCCAAGCTTAGACCTCGCTTGTCCTCAGGCGAAAGCCGAAATCGAAAAATATGTCCACATGTTTAGAGATAGAGGTGTCGATAAAAATAAAATACGGACATGAGGGCATCATGATCATTCTTAGAATGATATATATATATATATATATATATATATATATATATATATATATATATATATAGTGTTACTATTCATCACCCATGGTGCAGAATAAGTTATTCTTCACCCGAGGTAATCTTACAATCATTTCATAATTAAATTACGTTTGGAATTCAAATAGTTACATTCATATTGATTCACTACATAAAATTTGACATAAAAAATAAAAATAT